>NC_067136.1:5834508-5962884 GCF_021347895.1 Acanthochromis polyacanthus
TGGATTTTTTCAGACAAGTGAACAATACTTTCTGGTTCCTGTAAATGAAGATAACAGGAGGGTTAAGACACGTAAGCTTGACAATCCTGGTAAGATAGAGCTTCTAATAAGGTTTTCTCAGTATTCTAAATATCACATCTTATTTCTACAAGTCTTACCAAGACATTTTTCATTCGTTCTATTGACAGATGTTTAACTTATTTCAAGGTAAAAGTGAGTTTTTTCCTTGTTTTGGGAGGGGCATTTTTTCCAGGGTAAGGTGTCGGACAGCTCCAGCTTCCTGAAGGATCATAAACCACACAGCAGCGTCCTTCTGCTTTAATACGCAGATTTAAAGCTCTAAGTGTGATCCTGGATGTTACAGCGTGGTTAAAGGACAGTTTCCAGCTCCAGATGTAGAAGCTGTACATCTGTAGGACTGTAGTGTGTTCCTGTGGCCAGCAGGGGGCAGCACCGTGGACATGAGCAGCAGAGGACTCTATAATTCATACTGTTATATAACTGCTGCTGTCTCTGCTCTGATGTAACATGGAAACGTCCTTCAGCATCTCTGAGCCGACCGTCTGGCAGCTTCAGCATCCTGGGAACAAACCGGGTCCTCCTGCAGGACCTGAAACATCCCAGAATCCTCGTACATAAAAGAACCAGCAGCTCACTGACCTCCATGTCACACCCAAACTACCAAACCACAGCAAACAACCAGGAGGTGTTCACTGTCAAACTACCACACGGTCAGCTCACTGCGAACTAGAAACCAGCACGTTACACTGTGTAGTCCTAAAACCTCGAGTTTGTAGTCCTAAAACCTGGAGGTTTGTAGTCCTAAAACCTGGAGGTTTGTAGTCCTAAAACCTGGAGGTTTGTAGTCCTGAAACCTGGAGGTTTGTAGCCCTGAAACCTGGAGGTTTGTAGTCCTGAAACCTGGAGGTTTGTAGTCCTGAAACCTGGAGGTTTGTAGTCCTGAAACCTGGAGGTTTGTAGTCCTGAAACCTGGAGATTTGTAATCCTAAAACCTGGAGGTTTGTAGTCCTAAAACCTGGAGGTTTGTAGCCCTGAAACCTGGAGGTTTGTAGTCCTGAAACCTGGAGGTTTGTAGCCCTGAAACCTGGAGATTTGTAGTCCTGAACCTGGAGGTTTGTAGTCCTGAAACCTGGAGGTTTGTAGTCCTGAAACCTGGAGATTTGTAGTCCTGAAACCTGTAGGTTTGTAGTCCTGAAACCTGGAGGTTTGTAGTCCTAAAACCTGGAGGTTTGTAGTCCTGAAACCTGGAGGTTTGTAGTCCTGAAACCTGGAGATTGTAGTCCTGAAACCTGGAGGTTTGTAGCCCTGAAACCTGGAGGTTTGTAGTCCTGAAACCTGGAGGTTTGTAGTCCTGAAACCTGGAGGTTTGTAGCCCTGAAACCTGGAGATTTGTAGTCCTAAAACCTGGAGGTTTGTAGTCCTGAAACCTGGAGGTTTGTAGCCCTGAAACCTGGAGATTTGTAGTCCTAAACTTGGAGGTTTGTAGTCCTAAAACCTGGAGGTTTGTAGCCCTGAAACCTGGAGGTTTGTAGTCCTAAAACCTGGAGATTTGTAGTCCTAAAACTTGGAGGTTGTAGTCCTAAAACCTCGAGTTTGTAGTCCTAAAACCTGGAGATTTGTAGTCCTATAACTTGGAGGTTTGTAGCCCTAAAACCTGGAGGTTTGTAGTCCTAAAACCTGGAGGTTTGTAGTCCTAAAACCTGGAGGTTTGTAGTCCTAAAACCTGGAGATTTGTAGTCCTGAAACCTGGAGGTTTGTAGTCCTGAAACCTGGAGGTTTGTAGTCCTGAAACCTGGAGGTTTGTAGTCCTGAAACCTGGAGGTTTGTAGTTCTAAAACCTGGAGGTTTGTAGTTCTTAAAACACAGATGTTTGTAGTCCTAAAACCTGGAGATTTCTAGTCTCAAACCCACATTTTTAGTCCTAGAATCTATGAATTAGTAGTCCTAAAATCTGGAAGTTTGTAGTCAAAAGACATGAATTTGTAGTTCTAATTTTGGTAGTTTGTAGCTCTTAACCATGGTGATTTGTAGTTCTTAACTCTGGTAATTTGTAGTTCTTAACCCTGGTAGTTTGTGGTTCTTAATTCTGGTAGTTTGTAGTCCTAAATCCTGGTAGTTTGTAGTCCTTAACTCTGGTAGTTTGTAGTAATTAACCCTGGTAGTTTGTAGTCCTTAACCTAGTAGTTTGTAGTTTTTAACCATGGTAGTTTGTAGTTCTTAACCCTGGTAGTTTGTAGTCCTTAAACCTGGTAGTTTGTAGTCCTTAACCCCGGTAGTTTTTAGTAATTAACCCTTGCAGTTTGTAGTTTTGAAACCCTGGTAGTTTGTAGTACTTAACCATGGTAGTTTGTAGTCCTTAAACCTGGTAGTTTGTAGTCCTTAACCCTGGTAGTTTGTAGTTCTTAACCATGGTAGTTTGTAGTTCTTAACCCTGGTAGTTTGTAGTCCTTAACCCTGGTAGTTTGTAGTTCTTTACCCTGGTAGTTTGTAGTTCTTTACCCTGGTAGTTTGTAGTACTTAACCCTGGTAGTTTGTAGTTCTTTACCCTGGTAGTTTGTAGTACTTAACCCTGGTAGTTTGTAGTACTTAACCCTGGTAGTTTGTAGTTCTTTACCCTGGTAGTTTGTAGTCCTTAACCCTGGTAGTTTGTAGTTCTTTACCCTGGTAGTTTGTAGTACTTAACCCTGGTAGTTTGTAGTCCTAAACCCTGGTAGTTTGTAGTACTTAACCCGTGTAGTATGTAGTCCTTAACCCTGGTAGTTTGTAGTCCTTAACGCTTTTAATTTGTAGTTCTTAACTCTGGTAGTTTGTAGTCCTTAACGCTGGTAGTTTGTATTTCTTAACCCTGGTAGTTTGTAGTCCTTAACTCTGGTAGTTTGTAGTAATTAACCCTGGTAGTTTGAAGTTCTTAACCATGGTAGTTTGTAGTAATTAATCCTGGTAGTTTGTAGTTCTTAACCATGGTAGTTTGTAGTAATTAATGCTGGTAGATTGTAGTTTGTAGTTCTTAATCCTGGTAGTTTGTAGTTCTTAACCATGGTAGTTTGTAGTAATTAATACTGGTAGCTTGTAGTTGGTCGTTTGTAGTCCTTAACCCTGGTAATTTGTAGTTCTTAACCCTGGTAGTTGGTAGTTGGTAGTCCTAAACCCTGGTAGTTTGTAGTTGGTAGTTTGAAGTTCTTCACCCTGGTAGTTTGTAGTCCTAAACATTTGAGACGTTTTAAGCCCCGCCCCTCCCAGGACCACACAGGAAGTTGGTTGTATTTTCTTTATTTGTTTTTCATCATTACTGGACAAGAGGACATTTTCAGGCAAGAGAAGTCAACCAGTCAAACAAGTAACAGCATATGACATCATACAGTGGGACCTCCTGATTGGCTGGTCCCTCTTTAAAGGAAGACGATTGGTGGAAAGCAGCATGGGAGGGAGGGGCATTTCCACGTGGCACGACGGGGTGACTGACAGTCGAGGAGACGGTGTGTGTTGTTGTCATGCTCATCCCCATGGTGACATTCGTAAACAAAAACAAACATGTAAACAAATCAACAGCAAACAAAAAAACGTGTAAGAACTAATGACTTCCTATCGTTAACTAACTCGTTCTAAACTCACTGTCTTTTCACTAATCATCTAATTAACTAACGGGCCAATCAGCTGCAGCCACATAGGTCAAAGCAGGAAGTACAGAAGATATGCTGTAGGTCAGTGAAGCTCCACTCTGATTGGCTGTGGACTCTGCTGCTTCCATGGCAACAAACCAGGAGACGAGTCAAGCATGGCCCCAGAGACAGACCGGTTACTGAACTGGTTTCTAAACTGGTTTCCATGGCTTGTAGTTTCTGAGCATTTATCTCTTGATATGTAACAATTTTAACATCATAAAGGAAGAAAAAAATCGACATATAAATAAATAAATAAATAAATAAACAAACAGACGTGTGTGATTGATAATTTGGTTCTTGACTCATGCAGGTGAAGACCGCTGTCCGTCCTCAGTGACAGTGACATCAGAGCATGTGTGCGTGCTGATTGGTCGGTGTGTTTGAGTTAAAGCTGCACTAACAAAGGATCATATCGGGAAAAACACTGAAAATAAAAACAAAAGTGGTTGAACTAGAAACAGAAACACAGCTGGTCGCAGTGAGGCTGAGGAAACATCTGGAAGAGTGCAGCTTGAACCTGACACAGGTGTGCAGACAGGTGTGTCTATTTGTCGTTGATTCGTAGTTTGAAGGAAACCCGTCCAGCGAACTTGTCCCTCTCGCTGCCGTCGGCCAGAGTGTTGGAGGTGACTTTACACTCCACGTTGATGTCTGTGTTCATGGAGGCGTTCAGGAACTTCACGGCCACCAGCGGCTGAGTGTAGTTCACCTGAAACATCAGAGTCTGGAGTCAGACAACCTGGAACTTTGTAGTCCTACAACCTGGAACTTTGTAGTCCTACAACCTGGAACTTTGTAGTCCTACAACCTGGAACTTTGTAGTCCTACAACCTGGAACTTTGTAGTCCTACAACCTGGAACTTTGTAGTCCTACAACCTGGAACTTTTTGTAGTGCTAAATCTGGAACTTTGTAGTTCTAAATATGGAACTTTGTAGTCCTAAATCTGGAACTTTGTTGTCCTAAAACTGGAATTTTTTAGTCCTAAATCTGGAATTTTGTAGTTCTAAATGTGGAACTTTGTAGCCCTAAAAGTGGAATTTTGTAGTCCTAAAACTGGAATGTTGTCGTCCGAAATGTGGAACTTTGTAGTTCTAAATCTGGAAATTTTAGTCCTAAAACTGGAACTTTGTAGTCCTAAAACTGGAATTTTGTGGTTTTACGATCTGGATCGTTGTTCTCATAAACATGGATGGTTGTTCTCATAAACCTGGATGGCTGTTCTCATGTAGTCCTAGAACTATTGGAAACTGATGTTCTTAAGGTGAGTTTGGTGTTCTGGGTTACAACTGGAATTTTGTAGTTCTAAATCTGGAAGTTTGTAGTTTTACGATCTGGATGGTTGTTCTCCTAAACCTGGATGGTTGTTCTCCTAAACCTGGATGGTTGTTCTCGTGTAGTCCTAGAACTACTGGAAGCTGATGTTCTAAAGGTGAGTTTGGTGTTCTGGGTTACAAAAATTGTTGTAACTAGGGATGATGCAGCGCGGATGTCTGCGTTTAGATATAGCTGTATAGTAAACGCTGACATCCGCGTTTACGATAGATCACAGATGTCCGCGCTCCATCGTGCATACATAATATAAGCACGATGCAGCGCAGACGTCCGGCCGTGTTTCGCGCTCCAGTCGGCCGGTGATTTCTGTTGCATTGCGTGCTCACTTCCGCTTTTGATGACGTGTCGTGCTCAGATGATGCATCGATGCATCATTTGGGACATCCCTAGTTACAACTGGAACTTTGTAGTTCTAAATGTGGAAGTCTGTAATCCTTAAACTGCAATTTTATAGTCCTAAAACTGGAACTTTGTAGTCCTTTAAACTGGAATTTTGTAGTCCTAAAACTGGAATATTGTAATCCTAAAACTGGAACTTTGTAGTCTTAAATATGGAATTTTTTAGTTCTAAATCTAGAATTTTGTAGTTCTAAATCTAGGACTTTGTAGCCCTAAAACTGGAATTTTGTAGTCCTAAAACTGGAATGTTGTGTCCAAAATCTGGAACTTTGTAGTTCTAAATTTGGAAATTTTAGTCCTAAAACTGGAACTGTGTAGTTCTAAATCTGGAACTTTTTAGTCCTAAAACTGGAATTTTGTCATCCTAAAACTTAGCTTGGAAAATCCAAACTGAATCTCCATGTAATCTCCTATCTCCATGTTAGGAGATACAGGAGAGTCAGTTTGGTACGACCAATCATAACACGGGAGGCGGGAGTTAATGCTGCGTCATCTTCAGCGCCTGGATTACCCATAAAGTTTATGCTGGAGGAGGAGGAGGAGGGGGGCAAAGCGAATCTTTTTGTGGTCTCTTGGCGTTTTGGATGGCGTTAGTCGTTGCCTCTTTTCACTTGACGTTTCCGACGATGAGGAGGCAGTGGATGGCTCGTTACTTTCCGCTTCTTGCCATTGTTTGTACAGAGGAAAATCCCGTTCCAAACGTGTGAGTAAATTTAAGCAACTTTTACACATACGCACCGACTTGGTTTGGCTCCGATTTAAAGTAATTCCTAACACCGCTAATCGTTCTAAGGAGTCTTTTGTTGCGTAGCCTTTTCAAAAATAAGTGTTGTACTTGAGAGTACCCCATGTATTCGCAGATTTTTGTGACAAAAACGGCAGTAATCATTCACCGCGACGCTTTCTCGGCTGCATGTCGTTGTTTGGACTACATGGACTTCAAGGTCGATTTGTTTGTGCGTCACATCCGTGTTACGCTGATTGGTTCTTTCTCGTTCAAGCTGCATTCGTTAGCCCCTCCTTTGTGAAATCGTCTCCTATCATCACAATGCCAGACTGCCTTTATTTGTATTTATATTAATACATAAATAAAGTCAGTCTGGATTTTCCAGGCAACCTAAAACTGGAACTGTGTAGTCCTAAAAGTGGAACTTTGGAGTTCTAAATCTGGAAGTTTGTAGTTTTACGATCTGGATGGTTGTTCTCCTAAACATGGATGGTTGTTCTCGTAAACATAGATGGTTGTTTTCGTGTTGTCCTAGAACTGGAAGCTGATGTTCTAAAGGTGAGTTTGGTGTTCTGGGTTACCTGAGCTCTCTTGCCGTAGTACGGGTAGTACATGAGGTTGAAGGTTCCGTTGGGAGGATAATATGCCAGAGGTCCGATCTTATCGCTGTCTTCTCTCTGTGCACAGACACACTGATCAATACCTTCTGATTGATTATCAGTAACCTCTGATGACCTGCAGAGAACCTTTAACTAGAGGGAACCTGAGTGTTCTACTCACTGCAGCTCTACAGTGGAAACGCTTCTGAGTTCTACTGTTTCTGTAGTATGTTCTACTGTTTACATACTACGTTCTACTGTTCCTCTACTGAGTTCTATTGTTGTTATACTGAGTTCTACTGTTTCTGTAGTATGTTCTACTGTGTCTTTGCTGAGTTCTACCACAGTTCAGGATAGAATCAGGGTCAGGAACAGTAGAACACGATCTGTATTTAAGGTTCTACATTCAACAATCTTCCTGTTCTTACCCACTCATCTTTCCCCACTTTGTAACTCTGAGGATGGAGACAGAACATGAGATGAACACAGACAGGTTCAGACAGACAGGTTCAGACAGACAGGTAGAGTCGGATAGACAGGTAGTCTCACCTTGGCTCCACAGGTGACGTATGGAGACTGACCGTCCTTCCCTGGTAACATCCCAATTACCTGGAGACACAGACAGTTAGAGAGACAGACAGCTGATGACTGTGAGGACAGACAGAGTGTGAAGACAGACAGGTAGAGAGACAGACAGGTGAGCTTACCCGGTTGAGTTTGATGAGGATGCAGGGCTGACCTCTGTTGTAACCATAGAAACGATCTGAAATCCCAGAACAGTCCTCCAGCACGGTCCTGTTGAACTGACAGGAACGCTTGGGGTTGTTCCTCACCTGGAGACAGGTAGAGAGAGAAAGACAGGTCAGAGGGAGAGACAGGTACAGAGAGAAAGAGAGGTGAAAGAAAGACAGGTAGAGACAGACAGGTAGAGACAGACAGGTTACCTCTCCGCTGTCCTCCTGGATGAAGTACTGATCAGGAGGACAGTTATCGTTGGTCTGGACCTGATAGCTGTCATTGTAGGCTGCAGACAGACAGACAGACAGGTAGAGAGTGAGACAGGTAAACAATCGTCCAATCACACCACTCATTGATTAAATGTGGTTCTTACGAGACAGGAAGGAGTTGAGGTTGGTGACCAGGCCGTCCCAGCTCTCAGTGCTGGACACGGAGAAGGTGATCTCCAGCTGGTCTCCTTTAGGACGAATCATCATCCCTGAAACAGGAGGCAACCAATCAGAGCAGGAGAGGTAGGGAAGGGACCAATCAGAGCAGGAGAGGCAGGGAAGGGACCAATCAGAGCAGGAGAGGCAGGGAAGGGACCAATCAGAGCAGGAGAGGCAGGGAAGGGACCAATCAGAGCAGGAGAGGCAGGGAAGGGACCAATCAGGGCAGGAGAGGCAGAGAAGGGACCAATCAGAGCAGGAGAGGCAAGGAAAGGGACCAATCAGTTGAAGGTAACAAATGATCTTCCAGTAGCTCCAGACACTGGACTGGTTCCTATACTGGTTCTACTGGATCTTACTGGTTCCTATACTGGTTCTACTGGATTCCACTGGTTTCTATACTAGTTCAGACACTGATCAGCTCAAGTGATCAGTGTCTGAACCAATCAGAGATTGAGTTTCATTAACCCATTGGTGACTGAGCCTTATTAACCAATCAGGGACTGAACCTTATTAATCAATCAGGGACTGAACCTTATTAACCAATCAGGGACTGAGCCTTATTAACCAATCAGGGACTGCCTCGTTACCAAGGCACAGCTTGTCTCATCCATCATTAGTGGCTTGAAGTTAACCTAGTCCTCTGTTATGGTTAAGATCTGGTTAGTGGTTAACTCTTTGGTTAGTAGTTAACCCTGTGGCTGGTGGTTAACTCTGTGATTAGTGGTTAACCCTGTGGCTGGTGGTTAACTCTGTGATTAGTGGTTAACCCTGTGGCTGGTGGTTAACTCTGTGATTAGTGGTTAACCCTGTGGTTGGTGGTTAACTCTGTGGTTGGTGGTTAACTCTGTGGTTGGTGGTTAACTCTGTGGTTGGTGGTTAATTCTGTGGTTGGTGGTTAACTCTGTGGTTGGTGGTTAACCCTGTGGTTAGTGGTTAATTCTGTGGTTGGTGGTTAACTCTGTGGTTGGTGGTTAACCCTGTGGTTAGTGGTTAACTCTGTGGTTGGTGGTTAACTCTGTGGTTGGTGGTTAACTCTGTGGTTGGTGGTTAACTCTGTGGTTGGTGGTTAATTCTGTGGTTGGTGGTTAACCCTGTGGTTAGTGGTTAACTCTGTGGTTGGTGGTTAACCCTGTGGTTGGTGGTTAACTCTGTGGTTAGTGGTTAACTCTGTGGTTGGTGGTTAATTCTGTGGTTGGTGGTTAATTCTGTGGTTGGTGGTTAACCCTGTGGTTGGTGGTTAATTCTGTGGTTAGTGGTTAACCCTGTGGTTAGTGGTTAACTCTGTGGTTGGTGGTTAACTCTGTGGTTGGTGGTTAATTCTGTGGTTGGTGGTTAATTCTGTGGTTAGTGGTTAATTCTGTGGTTGGTGGTTAACCCTGTGGTTGGTGGTTAACTCTGTGGTTGGTGGTTAACTCTGTGGTTGGTGGTTAATTCTGTGGTTGGTGGTTAATTCTGTGGTTGGTGGTTAACCCTGTGGTTAGTGGTTAACTCTGTGGTTGGTGGTTAACTCTGTGGTTGGTGGTTAACTCTGTGGTTGGTGGTTAACTCTGTGGTTGGTGGTTAATTCTGTGGTTGGTGGTTAATTCTGTGGTTAGTGGTTAATTCTGTGGTTGGTGGTTAACCCTGTGGTTAGTGGTTAACCCTGTGGTTGGTGGTTAATTCTGTGGTTGGTGGTTAACTCTGTGGTTAGTGGTTAACTCTGTGGTTGGTGGTAAACTCTGTGGTTGGTGGTTAATTCTGTGGTTGGTGGTTAACCCTGTGGTTGGTGGTTAACCCTGTGGTTGGTGGTTAACTCTGTGGTTGGTGGTTAACTCTGTGGTTAGTGGTTAACTCTGTGGTTGGTGGTTAATTCTGTGGTTGGTGGTTAATTCTGTGGTTGGTGGTTAACCCTGTGGTTAGTGGTTAACTCTGTGGTTGGTGGTTAACTCTGTGGTTGGTGGTTAACTCTGTGGTTGGTGGTTAATTCTGTGGTTGGTGGTTAATTCTGTGGTTAGTGGTTAATTCTGTGGTTGGTGGTTAACCCTGTGGTTAGTGGTTAACCCTGTGGTTGGTGGTTAACCCTGTGGTTGGTGGTTAACTCTGTGGTTGGTGGTTAACTCTGTGGTTGGTGGTTAACTCTGTGGTTGGTGGTTAACTCTGTGGTTGGTGGTTAACCCTGTGGTTAGTGGTTAATTCTGTGGTTGATGGTTAACTCTGTGGTTAGTGGTTAACCCTGTGGTTGGTGGTTAATTCTGTGGTTAGTGGTTAACCCTGTGGTTGGTGGTTAATTCTGTGGTTAGTGGTTAACCCTGTGCTTAGTGGTTAACTCTGTGGTTGGTGGTTAATTCTGTGGTTAGTGGTTAACTCTGTGGTTGGTGGTTAACCCTGTGGTTGGTGGTTAACTCTGTGGTTAGTGATTAACTCTGTGGTTGGTGGTTAACTCTGTGGTTAGTGGTTAACTCTGTGGTTAGTGGTTAACCCTGTGGTTGGTGGTTAACTCTGTGGTTAGTGGTTAATTCTGTGGTTGGTGGTTAACTCTGTGGTTAGTGGTTAACTCTGTGGTTGGTGGTTAACTCTGTGGTTAGTGGTTAACCCTGTGGTTGGTGGTTAACCCTGTGGTTAGTGGTTAATTCTGTGGTTGGTGATTAACTCTGTGGTTAGTGGTTAACCCTGTGGTTGGTGGTTAATTCTGTGGTTAGTGGTTAACCCTGTGGTTGGTGGTTAACTCTGTGGTTAGTGGTTAATTCTGTGGTTGGTGGTTAACTCTGTGGTTAGTGATTAACTCTGTGGTTGGTGGTTAACTCTGTGGTTAGTGGTTAACCCTGTGGTTGGTGGTTAACCCTGTGGTTAGTGGTTAATTCTGTGGTTGGTGATTAACTCTGTGGTTGGTGGTTAACTCTGTGGTTGGTGGTTAATTCTGTGGTTGGTGGTTAATTCTGTGGTTGGTGGTTAACCCTGTGGTTAGTGGTTAATTCTGTGGTTGGTGGTTAACTCTGTGGTTAGTGGTTAACCCTGTGGTTGGTGGTTAATTCTGTGGTTAGTGGT
The DNA here is from genome assembly GCF_021347895.1 of Acanthochromis polyacanthus. Taxonomy (NCBI): domain Eukaryota; kingdom Metazoa; phylum Chordata; class Actinopteri; family Pomacentridae; genus Acanthochromis; species Acanthochromis polyacanthus. The sequence continues at coordinate 5,845,444 of NC_067136.1, forward strand.
TAACCCTGTGGTTGGTGGTTAACCCTGTGGTTAGTGGTTAATTCTGTGGTTGGTGATTAACTCTGTGGTTAGTGGTTAACCCTGTGGTTGGTGGTTAATTCTGTGGTTAGTGGTTAACCCTGTGGTTGGTGGTTAACTCTGTGGTTGGTGGTTAACCCTGTGGTTGGTGGTTAATTCTGTGGTTAGTGGTTAATTCTGTGGTTGGTGGTTAACTCTGTGGTTAGTGGTTAACCCTGTGGTTGGTGGTTAATTCTGTGGTTAGTGGTTAACCCTGTGCTTAGTGGTTAACTCTGTGGTTGGTGGTTAACCCTGTGGTTGGTGGTTAACCCTGTGGTTAGTGGTTAATTCTGTGGTTGGTGATTAACTCTGTGGTTAGTGGTTAACCCTGTGGTTGGTGGTTAATTCTGTGGTTAGTGGTTAACCCTGTGCTTAGTGGTTAACTCTGTGGTTGGTGGTTAACCCTGTGGTTGGTGGTTAATTCTGTGGTTAGTGGTTAACCCTGTGCTTAGTGGTTAACTCTGTGGTTGGTGGTTAATTCTGTGGTTGGTGGTTAATTCTGTGGTTGGTGGTTAACCCTGTGGTTGGTGGTTTACTCTGTGGTTAGTGATTAACTCTGTGGTTGGTGGTTAACTCTGTGGTTAGTGGTTAACCCTGTGGTTGGTGGTTAACTCTGTGGTTGGTGGTTAACCCTGTGGTTAGTGGTTAACCCTGTGGTTGGTGGTTAACTCTGTGGTTAGTGGTTAACCCTGTGGTTGGTGGTTAACCCTGTGGTTGGTGGTTTACTCTGTGGTTAGTGATTAACTCTGTGGTTGGTGGTTAACTCTGTGGTTAGTGGTTAACCCTGTGGTTGGTGGTTAACTCTGTGGTTGGTGGTTAACCCTGTGGTTAGTGGTTAACCCTGTGGTTGGTGGTTAAACTCTGTGGTTAGTGGTTAACCCTGTGGTTGGTGGTTAACCCTGTGGTTAGTGGTTAATTCTGTGGTTGGTGGTTTACTCTGTGGTTAGTGATTAACTCTGTGGTTGGTGATTAACTCTGTGGTTAGTGGTTAACCCTGTGGTTGGTGGTTAACTCTGTGGTTAGTGGTTAACTCTGTGGTTAGTGATTAACTCTGTGGTTGGTGGTTAACTCTGTGGTTAGTGGTTAACCCTGTGGTTGGTGGTTAACCCTGTGGTTAGTGGTTAATTCTGTGGTTGGTGATTAACTCTGTGGTTAGTGGTTAACCCTGTGGTTGGTGGTTAATTCTGTGGTTAGTGGTTAACCCTGTGCTTAGTGGTTAACTCTGTGGTTGGTGGTTAATTCTGTGGTTGGTGGTTAATTCTGTGGTTGGTGGTTAACCCTGTGGTTGGTGGTTAACTCTGTGGTTAGTGGTTAACCCTGTGCTTAGTGGTTAACTCTGTGATTAGTGGTTAATTCTGTGGTTGGTGGTTAACTCTGTGGTTAGTGGTTAACCCTGTGGTTGGTGGTTAATTCTGTGGTTAGTGATTAACTCTGTGGTTAGTGGTTAACCCTGTGGTTAGTGGTTAATTCTGTGGTTGGTGATTAACTCTGTGGTTAGTGGTTAACCCTGTGGTTGGTGGTTAATTCTGTGGTTAGTGGTTAACCCTGTGCTTAGTGGTTAACTCTGTGGTTGGTGGTTAATTCTGTGGTTGGTGGTTAATTCTGTGGTTGGTGGTTAACCCTGTGGTTGGTGGTTAACTCTGTGGTTAGTGGTTAACCCTGTGCTTAGTGGTTAACTCTGTGATTAGTGGTTAATTCTGTGGTTGGTGGTTAACTCTGTGGTTAGTGGTTAACCCTGTGGTTAGTGGTTAACCCTGTGCTTAGTGGTTAACTCTGTGATTAGTGGTTAACCCTGTGCTTAGTGGTTAACTCTGTGGTTAGTGGTTAACTCTGTGGTTGGTGGTTAACTCTGTGGTTAGTGGTTAACTCTGTGGTTGGTGGTTAACTCTGTGGTTAGTGGTTAACTCTGTGGTTAGTGGTTAACCCTGTGGTTGGTGGTTAACTCTGTGGTTAGTGGTTAATTCTGTGGTTGGTGGTTAACTCTGTGGTTAGTGGTTAACTCTGTGGTTAGTGATTAACTCTGTGGTTGGTGGTTAACTCTGTGGTTAGTGGTTAACCCTGTGGTTGGTGGTTAACCCTGTGGTTAGTGGTTAATTCTGTGGTTGGTGATTAACTCTGTGGTTAGTGGTTAACCCTGTGGTTGGTGGTTAATTCTGTGGTTAGTGGTTAACCCTGTGCTTAGTGGTTTAACTCTGTGGTTGGTGGTTAATTCTGTGGTTGGTGGTTAATTCTGTGGTTGGTGGTTAACCCTGTGGTTAGTGGTTAATTCTGTGGTTGGTGGTTAACTCTGTGGTTAGTGGTTAACCCTGTGGTTGGTGGTTAATTCTGTGGTTAGTGGTTAACCCTGTGGTTGGTGGTTAACCCTGTGGTTAGTGGTTAATTCTGTGGTTGGTGATTAACTCTGTGGTTAGTGGTTAACCCTGTGGTTGGTGGTTAATTCTGTGGTTAGTGGTTAACCCTGTGGTTGGTGGTTAACTCTGTGGTTGGTGGTTAACCCTGTGGTTGGTGGTTAATTCTGTGGTTAGTGGTTAATCTGTGGTTGGTGGTTAACTCTGTGGTTAGTGGTTAACCCTGTGGTTGGTGGTTAATTCTGTGGTTAGTGGTTAACCCTGTGCTTAGTGGGTTAACTCTGTGGTTGGTGGTTAACCCTGTGGTTGGTGGTTAACCCTGTGGTTAGTGGTTAATTCTGTGGTTGGTGATTAACTCTGTGGTTAGTGGTTAACCCTGTGGTTGGTGGTTAATTCTGTGGTTAGTGGTTAACCCTGTGCTTAGTGGTTAACTCTGTGGTTGGTGGTTAACCCTGTGGTTGGTGGTTAATTCTGTGGTTAGTGGTTAACCCTGTGCTTAGTGGTTAACTCTGTGGTTGGTGGTTAATTCTGTGGTTGGTGGTTAATTCTGTGGTTGGTGGTTAACCCTGTGGTTGGTGGTTTACTCTGTGGTTAGTGATTAACTCTGTGGTTGGTGGTTAACTCTGTGGTTAGTGGTTAACCCTGTGGTTGGTGGTTAACTCTGTGGTTGGTGGTTAACCCTGTGGTTAGTGGTTAACCCTGTGGTTGGTGGTTAACCCTGTGGTTAGTGGTTAATTCTGTGGTTGGTGATTAACTCTGTGGTTAGTGGTTAACCCTGTGGTTGGTGGTTAACCCTGTGGTTAGTGGTTAACCCTGTGGTTGGTGGTTTACTCTGTGGTTAGTGGTTAACCCTGTGGTTGGTGGTTAACTCTGTGGTTGGTGGTTAACCCTATGGTTGGTGGTTAACCCCGTGGTTAATGGTTAACTCTGTGGTTGGTGGTTAACCCCGTGGTTAATGGTTAACTCTGTGGTTAGTGGTTAAGTCTATGGTTAGTGGTTAACCCTGTGGCTGGTGGTTAACCCTGTGGTTGGTGGTTAACTCTGTGGTTAGTGATTAACTCTGTGGTTGGTGGTTAACTCTGTGGTTAGTGGTTAACTCTGTGGTTAGTGGTTAACCCTGTGGTTGGTGGTTAATTCTGTGGTTGGTGGTTAACTCTGTGGTTAGTGGTTAACTCTGTGGTTAGTGATTAACTCTGTGGTTGGTGGTTAATTCTGTGGTTGGTGGTTAACCCTGTGGTTGGTGGTTAATTCTGTGGTTGGTGGTTAACTCTGTGGTTAGTGGTTAACTCTGTGGTTAGTGATTAACTCTGTGGTTGGTGGTTAACCCTGTGGTTAGTGGTTAACCCTGTGGTTGGTGGTTAATTCTGTGGTTAGTGGTTAACTCTGTGGTTAGTGGTTAACTCTGTGGTTAGTGATTAACTCTGTGGTTGGTGGTTAACCCTGTGGTTAGTGGTTAACCCTGTGGTTGGTGGTTAATTCTGTGGTTAGTGGTTAACTCTGTGGTTAGTGATTAACTCTGTGGTTGGTGGTTAACCCTGTGCTTAGTGGTTAACCCTGTGGTTGGTGGTTAATTCTGTGGTTGGTGGTTAATTCTGTGGTTGGTGGTTAACCCTGTGGTTGGTGGTTAACCCTGTGGTTAGTGGTTAATTCTGTGGTTGGTGGTTAACTCTGTGGTTAGTGGTTAACTCTGTGGTTAGTGGTTAACCCTGTGGTTGGTGGTTAATTCTGTGGTTAGTGGTTAACCCTGTGCTTAGTGGTTAACTCTGTGGTTGGTGGTTAATTCTGTGGTTGGTGGTTAATTCTGTGGTTGGTGGTTAACCCTGTGGTTGGTGGTTTACTCTGTGGTTAGTGATTAACTCTGTGGTTGGTGGTTAACTCTGTGGTTAGTGGTTAACCCTGTGGTTGGTGGTTAACTCTGTGGTTGGTGGTTAACCCTGTGGTTAGTGGTTAACCCTGTGGTTGGTGGTTAACCCTGTGGTTAGTGGTTAATTCTGTGGTTGGTGATTAACTCTGTGGTTAGTGGTTAACCCTGTGGTTGGTGGTTAACCCTGTGGTTAGTGGTTAACCCTGTGGTTGGTGGTTTACTCTGTGGTTAGTGGTTAACCCTGTGGTTGGTGGTTAACTCTGTGGTTGGTGGTTAACCCTATGGTTGGTGGTTAACCCCGTGGTTAATGGTTAACTCTGTGGTTGGTGGTTAACCCCGTGGTTAATGGTTAACTCTGTGGTTAGTGGTTAAGTCTATGGTTAGTGGTTAACCCTGTGGCTGGTGGTTAACCCTGTGGTTAGTGGTTAATTCTGTGGTTGGTGATTAACTCTGTGGTTAGTGGTTAACCCTGTGGTTGGTGGTTAATTCTGTGGTTAGTGGTTAACCCTGTGCTTAGTGGTTAACTCTGTGGTTGGTGGTTAATTCTGTGGTTGGTGGTTAATTCTGTGGTTGGTGGTTAACCCTGTGGTTAGTGGTTAATTCTGTGGTTGGTGGTTAACTCTGTGGTTAGTGGTTAACCCTGTGGTTGGTGGTTAATTCTGTGGTTAGTGGTTAACCCTGTGGTTGGTGGTTAACCCTGTGGTTAGTGGTTAATTCTGTGGTTGGTGATTAACTCTGTGGTTAGTGGTTAACCCTGTGGTTGGTGGTTAATTCTGTGGTTAGTGGTTAACCCTGTGGTTGGTGGTTAACTCTGTGGTTGGTGGTTAACCCTGTGGTTGGTGGTTAATTCTGTGGTTAGTGGTTAATTCTGTGGTTGGTGGTTAACTCTGTGGTTAGTGGTTAACCCTGTGGTTGGTGGTTAATTCTGTGGTTAGTGGTTAACCCTGTGCTTAGTGGTTAACTCTGTGGTTGGTGGTTAACCCTGTGGTTGGTGGTTAACCCTGTGGTTAGTGGTTAATTCTGTGGTTGGTGATTAACTCTGTGGTTAGTGGTTAACCCTGTGGTTGGTGGTTAATTCTGTGGTTAGTGGTTAACCCTGTGCTTAGTGGTTAACTCTGTGGTTGGTGGTTAACCCTGTGGTTGGTGGTTAATTCTGTGGTTAGTGGTTAACCCTGTGCTTAGTGGTTAACTCTGTGGTTGGTGGTTAATTCTGTGGTTGGTGGTTAATTCTGTGGTTGGTGGTTAACCCTGTGGTTGGTGGTTTACTCTGTGGTTAGTGATTAACTCTGTGGTTGGTGGTTAACTCTGTGGTTAGTGGTTAACCCTGTGGTTGGTGGTTAACTCTGTGGTTGGTGGTTAACCCTGTGGTTAGTGGTTAACCCTGTGGTTGGTGGTTAACCCTGTGGTTAGTGGTTAATTCTGTGGTTGGTGATTAACTCTGTGGTTAGTGGTTAACCCTGTGGTTGGTGGTTAACCCTGTGGTTAGTGGTTAACCCTGTGGTTGGTGGTTTACTCTGTGGTTAGTGGTTAACCCTGTGGTTGGTGGTTAACTCTGTGGTTGGTGGTTAACCCTATGGTTGGTGGTTAACCCCGTGGTTAATGGTTAACTCTGTGGTTGGTGGTTAACCCCGTGGTTAATGGTTAACTCTGTGGTTAGTGGTTAAGTCTATGGTTAGTGGTTAACCCTGTGGCTGGTGGTTAACCCTGTGGTTGGTGGTTAACTCTGTGGTTAGTGATTAACTCTGTGGTTGGTGGTTAACTCTGTGGTTAGTGGTTAACTCTGTGGTTAGTGGTTAACCCTGTGGTTGGTGGTTAATTCTGTGGTTGGTGGTTAACTCTGTGGTTAGTGGTTAACTCTGTGGTTAGTGATTAACTCTGTGGTTGGTGGTTAATTCTGTGGTTGGTGGTTAACCCTGTGGTTGGTGGTTAATTCTGTGGTTGGTGGTTAACTCTGTGGTTAGTGGTTAACTCTGTGGTTAGTGATTAACTCTGTGGTTGGTGGTTAACCCTGTGGTTAGTGGTTAACCCTGTGGTTGGTGGTTAATTCTGTGGTTAGTGGTTAACTCTGTGGTTAGTGGTTAACTCTGTGGTTAGTGATTAACTCTGTGGTTGGTGGTTAACCCTGTGGTTAGTGGTTAACCCTGTGGTTGGTGGTTAATTCTGTGGTTAGTGGTTAACTCTGTGGTTAGTGATTAACTCTGTGGTTGGTGGTTAACCCTGTGCTTAGTGGTTAACCCTGTGGTTGGTGGTTAATTCTGTGGTTGGTGGTTAATTCTGTGGTTGGTGGTTAACCCTGTGGTTGGTGGTTAACCCTGTGGTTAGTGGTTAATTCTGTGGTTGGTGGTTAACTCTGTGGTTAGTGGTTAACTCTGTGGTTAGTGGTTAACCCTGTGGTTGGTGGTTAATTCTGTGGTTAGTGGTTAACCCTGTGCTTAGTGGTTAACTCTGTGGTTGGTGGTTAACTCTGTGGTTGGTGGTTAATTCTGTGGTTAGTGGTTAACCCTGTGGTTGGTGGTTAATTCTGTGGTTAGTGGTTAACCCTGTGCTTAGTGGTTAACTCTGTGGTTGGTGGTTAACCCTGTGGTTAGTGCGTAGTTAACCCCTGTGGGCATTTGCTCGTCTCACCTGGGGTGGCCAGGCGGTCCTGCCAGGTGGGCTTGTAGTCGTCCAGTGTCAGCAGCATGATGTACATGGTGAGAGCAAACATCCCAGCCAGGAACAGGTAGAAGATCAGGTAGAAGAGCAGGATGAGGCCTGGGGACACGGGGGACATGGGGGACAGAGTTATTGTGTCCTACAGAGCAGCTCATCCTCCCTTCCCCCTCTGAATGTCATCTTTATAATCCTCTTGTGCTTGGCCCCGCCCCCGGCTGATGACCTACATTCAGGCTGAGAGGAGCGGGAGAGGCAGCAGCTCTGCATCACCTCCAGTTTCACTTTTCATCAGCTGTTTCCTCATGGAGCACACTATCTTGCTCTCTGATTGGCTGACAGCCGTCCCCTATGTGGACCCCTCAGAACCTCAGTCCAGAACCATCCTGGACCTGGAACCTCAAGAGCCCAGAAACCTTTATGAGCCAGAAACGATTTAAATCTCACTGAAGGATTAACTCACTGAAGACCCTTAGAACATACTGTAAGAAGTCCCAGAACGTACTGAAAGAACCCCTAGAACGTACTGAATGAACCCCCAGAACATACTGAAAGAAACCCTGGAATGTAAAGAAAGAACCCCTACAACACACTGAAAGAACCCCTTGAACATGCTGAAAGAACATCCCAGAACGTACTGAAAGAACCCCTAGAATGTACTGAATGAACCACTGAAACGCACTGAAAGAACCCCTGGAATGTACTGAAAGAACCCCTACAACACACTGAAAGAACCCCCAGAACATGCTGAAAGAACATCCTAGAACGTACTGAAAGAACCCCTAGAATGTACTGAAAGAACATCCTAGAACGTACTGAAAGAACCCCTAGAATGTACTGAAAGAACATCCTAGAACGTACTGAAAGAACCCCTAGAACCCCCTAAAGGACCCTGGAACCCCCCTCAAACTCAGAAGCAGTGTTTCCTGGCTGCGGTGGAACATCAGATGTTAATTAGAGCTGGTCAGTGGAACATGAGCTGTGGAACCAGTGAAAGGTTCTAGTTAATGCCATCAAACAGGTCCTCTCCAGCTGATTACCTTAACAGGATCACTGGTAGACCTGAGGAGCTCCTCATCCTCATTCAGGATCACTGATGGACCTACAGTATGGAGAACATCAGTAACATGTTCTCAGTGTTCTCTATGAACAGCAGGAACAATCAGCATTATTACAGGTGGAACAGGAGCGGTGATGTCAGAGGGTCATATGGCATCAGGACTGTTTACTGATCGGTTCATTGGGATCAGTAAGTATATTTGTGTTGTTTGTGGTGATGTTTGTGATGTTTGTGTTGATGTTTGTGATGATGCTTGTGTTGATGCTTGTGTCGACGTTTGTGGTGGTGTTTGTGTTGTTTGTGATGTTTGTGATGTTTTGTGATGATGTTTGTGATGTTTGTGATGTTTGTGGTGACTGTGATGTTTGTGATGATGTTTGTGATAATGTCTGTGATGTTTTGTGATGATGTTTGTGATGTTTGTGATGTTTGTGATGTTTGTGGTGACTGTGATGTTTGTGATGTTTGTGTTGATGTTTGTGATGTTTGTGGTGACTGTGATGTTTGTGGTGATGTTTGTGATGTTTGTGATGATGTTTGTGATGTTTGTGATGATGTTTGTGATGATGTTTGTGATTTTTGTGTTGATGTTTGTGGTGATGATTGTGATGTTTGTGATGATGTTTGTGATGATGTCTGTGAAGTTTGTGATGTTGTCTGTGATGTTTGTGATCTTTGTGATGTTTGTGATGATGTTTGTGATGTCTGTGATGTTTGTGTTGATGTTTGTGTTGATGTTTGTGATGTTTGTGTTGTTTGTGTTGATGTTTGTGTTGATGTTTGTGATGTTTGTGTTGATTTTTGTGATGTTTGTGTTGATTTTTGTGGTGATGTTTGTTGTGTGAATGGACTTGCTCTTATATAGCGCTTTACTACTCATCAGAGTACTCAAAGCGCTTATACAACAATTGCTTCCATTCAACCATACGCTCACACATTCTCACTCTGGGGCAGACAGAAGCGTGGCTGCCAATCGGCGCCTACGGCCCCTCTGACCACCACCAACATTCACACGCATTCACACACCAGTGAAGAGCACTGGAGGAAAGGTGGGTTAAGTGTCTTGCCCAAGGACACAACAGCACATGACTAGGCGAGAGCGGGAATCGAACCGCCGACCCTTCGATCATTGGACGACCCGCTCTACCACCTGATCCACAGCCGCCCTGTTTGTTGTTATATTAGGGTTGTTTATCAGGTAGAACAGGGTAAAGTCTGTCTGACTTTAGAACCAGGCTATGCTGCTACAGCCTCAATGATTGGTCGATCCCTGTCCTCAGCCTCATTCTGACTGAATGTCTGTCATACAGGTAGACACAGCTGGTTCAGGTCTGTAGACAGAGTGTGTCTGCAGATAAACACAACTCTGTGTGTGTGTGTGTGTGCAGATTATCGTTCAACCAACCTCGTCCGTCTGCTCAATCCAGATTAACACACACTGCAGTTTACTCTGTGTGTGTGTGTGTGTGTGTGTGTGCTTCATGTCAATAAGGACGAGCATCCACTGCACCGCTGCATGATGGGAGATGTGACATCATCAGAAAGAGTTACGTAAAATAGACCAGTGACGGGCTGAGCAGTGGGGTAGTGGTTAGCACTTTCGCCTTGCAGCAAGAAGATCCCGGTTCAAATCCCGGCCTGGACCTGGGATCTTTCTGCATGGAGTTTGCATGTTCTCCCTGTGCATGCGTGGGTTTTCTCCGGGTACTCCGGCTTCCTCCCACAGTCCAAAAACATGCTGAGGTTAATTGGTTACTCTAAATTGTCCGTAGGTGTGAATGTGAGTGTGATTGTGTGTCTGTATATGTAGCCCTGTGACAGACTGGTGACCTGTCCAGGGTGTCCCCTGTCTTCACCCGAGTCAGCTGGGATAGACTCCAGCACCCCCCATGACCCTAGTGAAGATAAAGCGGTGGATAGAGAATGGATGGATGGAGACCAGTGACAGAATACAGACCCTGAAGGACTACAGAGCAGTGACGGACTACAGACCCTGAAGAACCACAGACCAGTGAAGGACCACAGACTGTGAAGGACTGCAGACCAGTGACAGACCCTGAAGGACCACAGACCAGTGAAGGACTACAGACTCTGAAGGACTGCGGACCAGAGAAGCACTACAGACCAGTGGTCCTGAAGGACTACAGACCAGTGAAGGACTACAGACTCTGAAGGATCACAGACCATGAAGGACTACAGACCATGAAGGACTACAGACCAGTGAAGGACTACAGACCCTGAAGGATCACAGACCATGAAGGACTACAGACCATGAAGGACTACAGACCAGTGAAGGACTACAGACCCTGAAGGATCACAGACCATGAAGGACTACAGACCATGAAGGACTACAGACCAGTGAAGGACTACAGACCCTGAAGGATCACAGACCATGAAGGACTACAGACCATGAAGGACTACAGACCATGAAGGACTACAGACCAGTGAAGGACTACAGACCATGAAGGACTACAGACCCTGAAGGATCACAGACCATGAAGGACTACAGACCATGAAGGACTACAGACCATGAAGGACTACAGACCATGAAGGACTACAGACCAGTGAAGGACTACAGACCCTGAAGGATCACAGACCATGAAGGACTACAGACCATGAAGGACTACAGATCAGAGAACTTTCTCACCCTCATCACTACTTCTACTTTCTTCCATTTCTGTCTCTGTTTCAGGCAGATAATAAAGTTATTCTATTCTATTCTGTTCTATTCTATTCTATTCTATTCTATTCTACCAGGTTCATGAACTGTTATATTCCACTGCAGACATCAGCTCTGATGGTTCAGTTTCACAGAGAATCAAACCAGCAACCTGAACTCACAACAACTCACTGATACCAGCAACCACCGGGACACACCCTCAGTCTGACTGGACGTTAACTAAACATTAACATTGACTGAATATTTACTGAACGTTAACTGAATATTTACTGCACATTAACTGAACGTTTACTGCACATTAACTAAACATTAACTGAACATTAGCTGAACGTTTACTGCATATTAACTAAACATTAACCCTTTAAGCTGCAGTCAATTCCAGCCGTTTTCAGTACAAAAAATCGCTAATATTCTATTTTTAAATTAAAAAATTTCGAAAAATACAGGGAATATTGTCGCGCATCGCGAGATGCATTTCCTTGAAAACAGATAGATAGATAGAGCTCTTTATTGTCCCAAAGGAAATTTGTTTTCACAAGCTGTCAAGTCACACATCATAACATACATACAAAGACAACATTCACAATATTCACAATATGACACACAAAAATGAAGTTCAAGTTCAGCGCGGTGGCTTATTGAGGATGACGATAGCTGATGGAACAAAACTTCTGTTGTAACGGACATAATGCCATCTTAGTGCTCGAAATCTGCGTCCAGAGGGGAGGAGCTGGAACATGTGATGAAGAGGGTGTACAGTGTCCGAAATTATTGATCTGGCGAGACGGGCTATTCGTGGATTTTATACCGACTTCAGGACATGTTTTGGACAAAATAGTTTACTGGCTTGTGTTGTCTGGATGTAAAAGGTTGGATTATGGCCGTTTTTTGTGGAAGCTTTTTTCTGTGTGTAATAATGAACCCGGAAATGTGAGTCGCGCTGTGTGCTTTGAAGCCGTGTATAGAGAACGGATGGATGGATATTCGTTTTTGTCGGACAAATGTGTTTTTCTCACCCGCTGTGGTAATCACATCTGAAAGTGGTTTATACCGGCGGATTCATGAGAATCAAAGCTTTCCATCGGTGTATAGTGTTTGTATAATCGCGTTTGCAGCCGTCGGACATTCTTGAAATTCCTATGCAAATTAGTAGGTGTACCGCCGGCGGTACACTGAAGCGCACTGAAGCACAAAGGGTTAACTGAACATTAACTGAACGTTTACTGAACGTTAACTGAATGTTTCCTGACAGTCAGCTCCAAACTAACTGAGAACTTCTTTAACACATTAAACAAAGGCACACAACTGGATTGAGGTTCCATCAACATCCATCTACGTTCCATCTATGTTCATCTACATTCATCTACATTCATCAACTTTCCATCTACGTTCATCAACGTTCCATCTACGTTCATCAACGTTCATCTATGTTCATCAACGTTCATCAGCGTTCCATCTACGTTCATCAAAGTTCATCAACGTTCATCTACCTTCATCATTTTATCTACGTTCATCTACATTCATCAATGTTCCATCTACGTTCATCTATGTTCCGTCTACATTTCATCTACTTTCCATCTATGTTCATCCACGTTTCATCAGTGTTCCATCAATGTTCCATCAATGTTCCATCTACATCTTTGATGTTTTGACAGACTCACAAAGATTAATGCAACTTCAATGAAGTACACAATCTACACAACACGTGATGACAGATAATCACATGGTGTTAGTACTGCACTACACACATAATGATAGACACAACAATACACAATGATACACAATAATACACACAACAATACACAGTAAAAAAAAAAAAAAAAAAAAAATGGCGGCGCGCACGGTCGCAGCGGCTCACGGCTCTCCTCTTCGGTGCTCTTTTTCGTTGTTTTCGTTATTATTTCTTGTTTTTTTGTGCACGATCGGCTGCGAGAACATCCACTACACCCGCCAGGAACTTTTGGACATTGGAAACCAGCATCAGACACCCATCACGAGTGCCTTTCACCACAGACACAACATACCAGACGACCTAGCAAGACCATCGGGCTCTCCGTGGATTGTCGTTGGGTCTCGAAGACGGCGCAGACGGAGAAGGGAGAGGAAGCAGAAGCGGGGCCGTAGGTCCGGTGTTATGCTAAGGCTAAGAAAACGACCACACAAGCCACCTCTGCCGAGCCTGTATCTCGCCAATGCTAGATCCCTGGTGCATAAAACGGACGACTTGGAACTACAGCTTGCCGGGAATCGCTATGTTCGGGATTGCTGTATTCTGATTATCACCGAAACCTGGCTCCACCCGGACATACCCGATGCTAGCATGCAGCTAGCGGGCCGCACTCTGCTACGCGGGGACAGGACTAAGGACTCTGGTAAGAGCAGAGGAGGGGGGCTCTGTATGTATGTGCATAATAACTGGTGCAACAACGGGACTGTGATAGACAAGCACTGTTCCCCCGACCTCGAGTACATGTCTGTAAGATGCCGGCCCTTTTTTCTACCGAGAGAGCTAACAGTAGTGATCGTCACAGCTGTGTATATCCCACCACACGCCAACGTAAACACGGCGCTCTCCATCCTGCTGAACACCATCAACGTACACCAGCGGGACCATCCAAATGGCGTCCACATAATTGCAGGAGACTTTAATAAGGCCAACCTGAAGACTGTACTCCCGACGTTTTACCAACATGTCAAATGTTCCACTAGAGGGGAAAACACCTTGGATCACGTCTATTCCAACATTAGGCACGCATACAGAGCCATACCCCTCCCCCACCTCGGCCAGTCAGACCATCTTTCCCTTTTGCTCTCCCCAGCCTACACCTCCCTTAGACATAGTGCCAGGCCCACCATAAAGACTGTCACAACCTGGCCGGATGACGCGCTTTCCCAACTGCAGGACTGCTTCACTGAGACAGACTGGGACCTATTTGAACAGCAGGAGCTTGGAACTTTCACAGAAACAGTACTAGACTACATCAAGTTCTGTATTGGGAATGTGACTGTGGAAAAAACATCCGGGTCTTCCCAAATCGGAAACCCTGGTTAACCAGCCAGGTCCATACACTCCTCAGAGCCCGTGACGCTGCCTTCAGATCAGGTGACAGAGCCCTTTATAGGACTGCTCGAGCGGATCTGAAAAAAGGAATTAAAAAAGCAAAGGCGGACCATAAGAAGTGCATAGAGTCTCACCTGTCCAGCAACAACACACGGGCGGTGTGGCAGGGCATTTACGACATCATAAACTCCAGGGGCGGCACTACAACAACAGAAGACCTGAGTGCATCACTGGCTGAGGAGCTAAACAGCTTTTTTGCTCGCTTTGAACCATCACAACAGCAACACTCAGCAGCCCCTGCCCTGCCCCCACCCCCACCCAGTTCCTGCACCACTATTCTCACTGTCAGCGAGCATGAAGTCAGACGGGTGCTCCTGGCAGTGAACCCCAAGAAGACTGCTGGCCCTGATGGTGTTCCTGGTAAAGTGCTAAAGGCGTGTGCCCTCCAGCTCACCCACATCTTCACCAGAATCTTCAACCTCTCCCTGGCCCAGGCAGTCATTCCGCCCTGTTTGAAAACCGCCACAATCATCCCAGTACCTAAGAAGTCTCCCACCATGAGCCCAAATGATTATCGTCCTGTGGCCCTCACTCCGATAATCATGAAGTGCTTCGAGAGACTGGTCCTCCAGCACATCAAGGACTATCTCCCCCCAGACTTCGACATCTACCAGTTTGCATATCGTGCAAACAGATCCACTGAGGACGCCATCGCTGTAGCTCTACACTCTGCGCTGTCACATCTGGAGCAGCAGCAGAGCTATGTCCGAATGCTCTTCGTAGATTTCAGCTCTGCCTTCAATACAATCATTCCGGACATTCTCATCACCAAACTGGACACTCTCGGCCTCCCCCCTCTCACATGTGCCTGGATAAAGGACTTCCTCACCAACCGGCCCCAGGCTGTGAGACTCGGCCCCCACCTGTCCTCCACACGGACACTGAGCACCGGCTCCCCACAAGGCTGTGTGCTGAGCCCCCTCCTGTACTGCCTCTACACCCATGACTGTCGTCCGGCCCACAACAGCAACCTCATCGTGAAGTTTGCTGACGATACAACAGTTGTCGGACTCATCACAGGAGAAGATGAGGCAGCCTACAGAGGGGAGGTCCTGAAGTTGGCAGCTTGGTGTTCAGAAAACAACCTGGCTCTGAACACCAAGAAAACAAAGGAGATCATTGTCAACTTTAGGAAGCTTGGCACCGACCTAGCCCCCCTCTACATCAACGGTGAGTGTGTGGAGAGGGTCCACAGCTTCCGGTTCCTGGGCGTCCTCATCTCCTCTGACATCTCCTGGATGGACAACACTACGGCGATCATTAAGAAGGCGCAGCAGCGGCTACACCTCCTGAGGGTTCTCAAAAAACACAACTTGGACCCCACCCTGCTGACGACCTTCTATCGCTCGTCCATTGAGAGCCTGCTGACTTATTGCATCACAGTGTGGTACGGCAGCTGCACCATGGCAGACAGGAAGGGGCTTCAGAGGGTTGTTAAGACAGCACAGAAAATCATCGGCTGCCCCCTCCCCTCCCTGATGGACATTTACACCTCCCGCTGCATTAAAAGGGCAGGAAACATCATCAAGGACAACTTCCACCCTGGTTCCGACCTGTTTGTCCTGTTGCCCTCAGGAAGGCGCTACAGGTGCATCAGAACCAAAACAAACAGACTCAAAAACAGTTTCTTTCCAAAAGCCATCACCACTCTGAATTCAAACATTTACTGACATTCCAAACCTCCCCCCCCCAGACTACCTCAAAACCGTCTACTGTGCAATACGGACTATTCTAATGTGCAATATCACACCGACCATGCACTTTTATTCTTTTTAACTGTTTTAACTTATCCTTTTTTGTGATTTTTATTACATGTATCTTGCACTGATGGAGATGCTCTAAATCTCATTGTACTTGTGTATAGTGACAATAAAAGGCATTCTATTCTATTCTAAAACACAATGATACACAACAATACACAATGATACACAATAATACACACAACAATACACAGTAAAACACAATGATACACAACAATACACAATGATACACAACAATACATAGTAATACACAATGATACTTGATAATACACAAAAATACACTGTAATAAACAGAAACACACAGTAGTAGAGTTTAGTGTGTAACTGGTGTGTTCTCCTTTAAGAGAGTCACATTATAAATAGAGTGACCTTCAGACAGGACATGATGGCCGCCAGAGGACGGAGCAGCATCACTCCTACACCACCACATACTATGTACTATACACTAGATTTATTCATTTATATATACATATATACTTTATATTCATATTTATTTCTATCTAATAGTTCTCTGTAATATAGACATATATATAATGTGACATCAGGTTTGTATCTATTTCCTGCCTCGTGTTTGTCTTTGATTCCGATCCATAAAGATCTCAGTAGACACTGACTGACATCTACTATCTGACACTGATTCCATTATTGATTAGCTGCCTGTTGTTTATCCATTAATCAATAATCAATAAATGATTAATCCGGAGTCGTTAATCATTAATTTGATCAAACTAACAGTCAGATGCTGTTTTAACTGCTGAACTCTCAGTGGATCCGGTGATTATTGATCCCTTCAGACAGACTTTAATGTGATTTAAATCAATAAACCTGATCTTCTCTCAGGAAATCTAAAGGTGATCACAGGATAAATCAACGTATCAATAATCACATTTTATATCTTAATAGTCTGTATTTCTGCAGCAAGAATCAAGATTCTTTGTTGTCATTGTGTTTCCACACAGTCAAAGTATGACTGGAGACTCCAGCTACAGATAAACAGAGAAAGTAGCACGATATCATCCATCCATCCATCCATCCATCCATCCATCCACCGCTTTATCCTCACTAGAGTCATGGGGGGTGCTGGAGTCTATCCCAGCTGACTCTGGTGAAGGCAGGGGACACCCTGGACAGGTCACCAGTCTGTCACAGGGCTACATATACAGACACACAATCACACTCACATTCACACCTACGGACAATTTAGAGTAACCAATTAACCTCAGCATGTTTTTGGACTGTGGGAGGAAGCCGGAGTACCCGGAGAAAACCCACGCATGCACAGGGAGAACATGCAAACTCCATGCAGAAAGATCCCAGGACAGGCCGGGATTTGAACCGGGGAGCTTCTTGCTGCAAGGCCAAAGTGCTAACCACTACTGCACTGTGCAGCCCACAGCACGATATATACAACATAAACAAGATGACATGGTCATCAATATCCCCCGCCGCATGTGATGTCTATGAGTCTATATCCAAAATAGTGATCAAGGGCCATAACTCTGTTAAATATTATCGCACAGGTCTCATTTTCGAACTTGATCAAGGTGTCCATGGTGTGAAGCTACACACTAAATTTCGTAATCCTAGCTGTAATAGTTTCCGAGAAAAGCTGTCCCCTTCATCTCGGACGGAGATGGAGGCGGAGGATAATAACATTTAAAAAACTCTCAGCAATTTACATATGGAAACAGATTTAGTAAACATGAGCAGCAGGATGAGTGTTCAGGTAAACACAGACACCATCACCTGTTCATGTAAACACCGACACCATCACCTGTTCAGGTAAACCCAGACACCATCACCTGTTCAGGTAAACCCAGACACCATCACCTGTTCAGGTAAACACAGACACCATCACCTGTTCAGACAGGAGGCTGATGTCTAGCAGCGTTAGCATGTTAGCAGCGTTAGCATGCTAACCCACCAAACCTGTTGCGTCCTGCAGGAACTCGGCTGACAGATAGAGAGGTTCTGAGTTCTGGACCTGGATCTCCAGAACCCTCCAGGTTATATTGCTGCAGCTCCACACCTGAAGGACGGTCTAACACCTGAGGAGCTCCTCACAGAACCTCCAGCAGGACGTCACCCTGAGAACTTCCAGAACCAAGTCAGAACCTGCTGCTGCTCAGACCAGGTCCTCCTACAGAGTCTGGACTCTATGAGACCTCATCATAGCCTGATGGAGGTCCACAGCTGGTCAGCTCTGAGATCAATCAATAATCAATATGAAAGAAGGTCCACAGCTGATCAGCTCTCAGAGATCAATCAATAATCAATAATCAGAGCACTCCACAGAGACACTGGAAAGCAGTAGAAGTAGAACAACCCACACCTGAACACACCTGAAAGCAGAATCTTTTATTTAAACCTGCAGCAGAAATCAGCTGTTTCATTTCCTCCTGAGTCAGAGGTTCACCTGTAGACAGGTGAGTTCTAGTTAACCTGTAGACAGGTGAGTTCTAGTTAACCTGTAGACAGGTGAGTTGTGTTCCACCTGCTGCTGTTTGATCAACGATCAATAAACTACAGATTATGATGAGACAGACAGACAGACAGACAGACAGGTTACAGACAGACAGGTTACAGACAGACAGGTTACAGACAGACAGACAGGTTACAGACAGACAGACAGACAGGTTACAGACAGACAGACAGGTTACAGACAGACAGACAGACAGGTTACAGACAGACAGACAGGTTACAGACAGACAGACAGACAGGTTACAGACAGACAGACAGGTTACAGACAGACAGACAGACAGACAGACAGACAGAGGTTACAGACAGACAGACAGGTTACAGACAGGTTACAGACAGACAGACAGACAGACAGACAGAGGTTACAGACAGACAGACAGGTTACAGACAGGTTACAGACAGACAGACAGACAGGTTACAGACAGACAGACAGGTTACAGACAGGTTACAGACAGACAGACAGACAGAGGTTACAGACAGACAGACAGGTTACAGACAGACAGACAGACAGACAGACAGGTTACAGACAGACAGACAGACAGACAGACAGACAGAGGTTACAGACAGACAGACAGGTTACAGACAGGTTACAGACAGACAGACAGACAGACAGACAGAGGTTACAGACAGACAGACAGGTTACAGACAGGTTACAGACAGACAGGTTACAGACAGACAGACAGACAGACAGGTTACAGACAGACAGGTTACAGACAGGTTACAGACAGACAGGTTACAGACAGACAGACAGACAGACAGACAGGTTACAGACAGACAGGCTACAGACAGACAGACAGACAGACAGACAGACAGGTTACAGACAGACAGGTTACAGACAGACAGGCTACAGACAGACAGACAGACAGACAGGTTACAGACAGGTTACAGACAGACAGACAGGTTACAGACAGACAGGTTACAGACAGACAGACAGGTTACAGACAGACAGGCTACAGACAGACAGACAGACAGACAGACAGGTTACAGACAGACAGGTTACAGACAGACAGGTTACAGACAGACAGACAGACAGACAGGTTACAGACAGGTTACAGACAGACAGACAGGTTACAGACAGACAGGTTACAGACAGACAGGTTACAGACAGGTTACAGACAGACAGACAGGTTACAGACAGACAGGTTACAGACAGACAGGTTACAGACAGACCTACCCCAGCTGGAGGCCGTCCTCCCCAGCAGTTCGTGGGTCCGCGGGTTCCAGAAGAATTCCCGCCACTCTCCGGAGCCTTTACGGTCCTCCTTGGATCCGGACATGACGTCAGTCTGCGGCTCTGGACGGCTGGTTCTGGACGATCGATCCGGACCGAAGAGGAGACAAACGGAGAGACGGAGACAGACGCAGACGATGCAGCACCTCCTCCCCCAACACCTGCTGACGTCACCGCTGCTGCCGGGGCAGCCAATCACAGAGCAGCTCCGCCCCCTGCAGCCTCTCTCTGTCTGTTATTGTGTGTTCATGTGTGTTACACTGTGTATTAATGTGTGTGTGTGTCAGAGGACATTTTACCGTGAGGAAGAACGTGACAGTGACGTCACTCACGTGTGTTTCACGCCAGCAGTCAGTAGTTGAAGACAGTGTAATCAGATTACTCCTTCAGTCCTCAGAGTCCACTCATTCCTTCTCTGTGTTCTCCAGCTGCTCTCTGATGGAGGGGTTCTGTTGTTCTTTCTCAGAGGTTCTGCTGGCTTCAGGATCCACTTTAACTCTGAAAACATGGTCCAGAAAGACAAAGCGTGTCCAAAAAGACTTTGAATGGTTAAACTTCTGCAGATGACTCAGTAATAAAGATCTAGATCTACTGTGATGTTTTCTGATCTACCTCTTTGCCATATTCCATCTACTTTCATTTGCTCTGTGTGTTACTAAGCTGCAGGTTTTTGGTCTTATTTCTCTGTTTTATTTTTATTCTCATATTACCTGCTCTACATGTGTACATATATTTATCCCTGTTTATTTCTCCGTCTTTGTTGCACTGACTGCTCTACGTGCCTTTTTAATTGCCCCCTGGGGACAAATAGTTTTCTGAATCTGAACTGAGGCTCCACAGCAGGAAGTCAGCAGAACTAAGGTGAGGTTCTCTGGTGTCTTCAGGATCACTCTGTCCAGGTCCTGGTTCATGTTTTATACACTTATTCTTCTCTTTGTGGCCATTTTGTGTCTCTACGTCAGTTCTGCATCTTTTTGTGGTTGTTTTGTGTCAGTTTGTGTGTCGGTTCTCCACCTCTGTTCTTCACTGTCAGGACCAGGACCAGGTCTCCACTGTGGTGGTCCAGGTCCATGTCCTGGTCCTGGTCCATAGAGGACAGTGTGTGATATAAAGACTCAGACTCAGGGCTGTAAAAACGTTTTTATTCCCTTAAAAACCTCAACAGTTCATTCCAGAGGACACGCTGCCATCTAGTGGTGAACAGCTGACAGGACACACAGCTGACGGTTCCCATGACAACAGCAATAACACTGAACGTGGCTGGTTAAAGAGTACGACTGTTAAAGTTATGGAAACACACAGAACTGAGACTGAACACACGTTACCTGGAACGTCCAGCTCAGGTTCTGGACCTATCAGAACCTGGAGGGTCCAGCTCAGAGGTTCTGGACCTGTAGGGTCCAGCTCAGAGGTTCTGGACCTGTAGGGTCCAGCTCAGAGGTTCTGGTTTGTCCTCCCTTGGACTGTGCCGGATCAGACAGTAAATAAACTGTGGCTCTGCTCTGCATAGTTCTGACACCAGAACCTGGATTTATTCCACCTCCTGAGCAGAACCCCCATGCTGGTTCAGGAACTGGTCCTCGGAGCAGAACCAGAGCCGACCTGCAGTACCAGGTCAGGTGGTCCTGTTCCTTCAGCATGTTCTCACGTCTCCTTCAAAAAGCAGAAGTTCTGACATTCAGTGAGCTCAGGGTCCAGTTAGAGGGCCCGTCTGTCCTCAATGTCTTTATGTGGACACGTCCATCAGAACCGGGCCTTGGCTGTCAGTGAAGTCCATCAGAACCGCACCTTGTTGGCAGGACATTGGCACATACTTTGGGAATGTCCCAAAATAAAGCCTTTCTGGCTTGATGTTAATAAAGCCATAATTAAGATGTTAATATTAAGATACCACTACAGTTCTCTATTATATTTCTGGAAAATTGTAACATTATGGCAGACAGCTGAATAAATATCCTTTTTCAATTCTGATAGTAGCAGCCAAAAAGGCAATCACATGATGTTGGCTCCTTCCTGACCCCCCCCCCCCCCCCCTCCACGCTGTCCCAATGGATAAACATTGTAAACGACATTTATAGGATGGAAGCCACTTCATTTGCTGTTCGTCTTAACAAGAGAGCCTTTGTAAACTGATGAGTAGATGGTCAGATTTGTAAAGCCATTACAACCAGACTTTATCGAGATCACCTGCTCTTAAAATTGTTTTTTGAAATAGACTGTGTGTACTTTAATAGACTTAATGTGTGCACTTCCCCCCTTTTTTCTTTTTTTTGTTTTTGTTTTTGTTTTGTTTTGGTATGTTCTAACTGTTCATTTGTATTTCTAAGGAAAAAAAAACAAGTGGATGGTATTTCAAAATATCTGTCTTGAACATGTTTGTATTGAATCCCACTTTCTGAAAATAAAGAATAATAATAATAAAAAAAGAACTGCTCCTTGTCAGTCATAAATGTCCATCAGAACCGGGCCTTGTCAGTCAGTAAAGTCCATCAGAACCGGGCCGTGGTTCCTCAGAAGTGGACGTGTCCAGAGTGTGGGTCCGGTGGTGGTCCTCCAGGAGGGACGTCCTGCAGCAGGTTCCGACCCAGCGGTCTGCTGAGCGGGTAGTTCTGGGCCAGGGCCTCCTCGGCCCAGTCTGTTCTGGACAGCAGCTGGTCCATGTGGGGTCCTGGGGCCCGGTGCAGCAGGGGGTAGGGGCTGATGGAGGGCTCCCGGTCCAGTAACGGATGTCCGGGTCCTCGGTGTCCGTCGGGTCCGTAAGGGGCCACCGTGAGGATGGAGGGGTCCCGGTCCAACGTCTGCAGGGTCTGCTGGTCCATCTGGTACAGCTGCTTCTTGTGGACCGGGCCGTGGTCCTGGTGGTCCAGTCTGCTGTGGCACAGCTGCTTCTTGTGGACGTGGAGGTGGTCCTGGTGGTTCAGGTGGGCGTGGTCATCCAGCTTCTTCTGGTTCTGGATGCTGTCCTGGGCCTGGTGGTTCATCTGGAGCTGGTACTGTGGTCTCTTCTGGTTCTGAGGGTTGTCCTGGTCACGTTGGTCCATCTGAGGTTGGTACTGGGGTCTCTTCTGGTTCTGTGGGTTGTCCTGGTCATGTAGGTCCATCTGAGGTTGGTACTGGGGTTTCTTCTGGTTCTGGATTTGGTCTTGGTGCTCCTGGTTCTCCTCCAGGTCCATCTGAGCGTGGAACTGCTGCTTCTTCTGGCTCTGGATCTGGTTGTGGACCTGGTTCTTGATGTCCTTCCAGTGTCGGCCCCTGAGGACCGGCTCCAGGTCCAGACAGCGCTGACAGACCTCCTTCCCCGGTACCGTCTTGACCAGAACGTGGACCGCCAGCTGCCTCCAGATCGCCTCCTTCTCTGCAGAAGACCAGGGGCGGCGCTGGACCTTCCTGGGGGCAACGGGACCTGGAAGACAGAGGGACAGGTGAGAGAACCAAAGGACCGGACCAGGCCCTGGACCTGGACCAGGACCAGGAGGGCAATATGAGCCCAGGAGAACCCACCTGTGACGGGGGTCTGCAGTCTGGACTTAGGTGGAACCAGGGAGGTCCCCTGTGTGGGCTTGGACAGGCCTGGAAACAGGAAGAGACACATCAGACAGAACTACCTGGTGGTCCAGAGATACATCACACAGAACCGCCTGGTGGTCCAGAGACAGGTCAGACAGAACCGCCTGGTGGTCCAGAGATACATCAGACAGAACCGCCTGGTGGTCCAGAGACAGGTCAGACAGAACCGCCTGGTGGTCCAGAGATACATCAGACAGAATCGCCTGGTGGTCCAGAGACAGGCTCCTCACGACTCACAGCCTGAGCGAGTGCACATGTGCGGCAGCTGAGCACTCGGTGAGAACGCCAAGCTTCGATATTTTGTCAAAATTGTGATGCTTACTTAACAAAAAGTGCCTGAAAGTTGGTGGACCTAACATAAAAGACGATTGACTGTGTCATGAGCCCCAAAAAGATAAAAGAACAGCCTAAACCAAACGACAAGGACGTGGAACAACAGGTGGAACAAACAAGCAGCATGGCAAGTACACGAGATAACACCGAGCTCTCAGACTTGATACGCTCTGTAATAAGAGATCAGTATAGTAATGAAAACACTTACTACCATCACTGGTGAAATCTCTGCTTGTACGCGGAGGCTTGGAGAAGTGGATGAAACTTTGTCAAAGCTCGAGAGTCGGATTACAACCTTAGAGACGGAGAGCCAGACGCTGCACAAAGCTAATGTGGAGCTGAGAGAGAGGGCTGAGCGGCTCGAGATGCACAGCCACAAATACAATCTGCGAGTGTTTGGTCTGCCGGATGGCATCGAAAAAGGCACTCCAACGAACTACATGAATATGTTGCTAAAAGAGTTATTCAAAGACAAGCTGATATCAGAACCTGAAGTAGAAATGGCGCATCGAATCGGACCGTCGGGGAAACCTGGAGGGAGAGCAATGATTATGCGCCTGCGAAAGTTTACCACGAAGGAGGAGATACTGGAAGTGGCAAAAAAGGAGCGTGCCTTACTGATTCAAGGGATGAAGTCAAAGATCTTCCCTGACTTGACAACAGAGATGGCCAAGAGATGAGCCAGCTTCTGGGATACCAGGAAAAAACTGAAGAGCGCTAACGTGAGGCATGGCATCATTCATCCAGCCACACTGAGAGTGACTTTTGGAGGTGAGACCAAAAAGTTCACAAACAACCATGAAGCTGAAATATACTATAAAACTGTGATCGAACCTGGGGCAAAGAACATCGGATAAAAGGGATGAGTTATGAAAGAAAAGATGGACACAGAGGCCTTTTGGAATAAATATGACATGAATTTTTGTATTAATGACTTAAAGAGAGAGAGTAATTATTATTAAGAAAATACTTAAGAAAAGCAGGCCTATATTTTTGTTAGAGTTCTACTATGTAAGCTCACAATGTTCATTTAGATTAAAATATGTATCTTAATTGTGAGCAGGCGTAGCTCAGTAAATGTTTTTGGTTCATTACAGACTTATGTGAGTGTGACTGGGTGTGTGAACGGTGTTTGTCAGAGCTTATTTGTTATCTATGTTCATATGACAGCTCAAAGGGAAAAAAAGGTTTAATTATTGTAAAACAAAAACCAGACGGTTAAAGACAAAATACTGCTGCAAAAAGGAGGATTTAAAATAGCTCATTTAAATGTGTTTAGCTTAAGAAACAAAGTGAAAGATATGCAGGATATATTACAGAATTATAATTTGCAGGTGTTAGTTTTATCAGAAACAAAATTAGATTCATCAATAAACAGCTCTTTATTAAGTACAGGTGATTATGATATCTATAGATTAGACAAAATTAGATTCATCAATAAACAGCTCTTTATTAAGTACAGGTGATTATGATATCTATAGATTAGACAAAATTAGATTCATCAATAAACAGCT
Source organism: Acanthochromis polyacanthus (assembly GCF_021347895.1). Classification (NCBI taxonomy): domain Eukaryota; kingdom Metazoa; phylum Chordata; class Actinopteri; family Pomacentridae; genus Acanthochromis; species Acanthochromis polyacanthus. Next base: position 5,870,109 of record NC_067136.1, read on the forward strand.
CTTTATTAAGTACAGGTGATTATGATATCTATAGATTAGACAAAATTAGATTCATCAATAAACAGCTCTTTATTAAGTACAGGTGATTATGATATCTGTAGATAAGACAGAAATTTGTATGGTGGTGGTGTAGTTTATGTCCAAAATCATATCCCAGTCAAAATGAGAACAGACCTTATGATAATAGGAGTTGAAGTTCTATGGTTACAACTACAGTTACCTCATCTGAAGCCTGTGATTATTGGATGTTGTTACAGACCACCAGATGCTACTATAATGTACTTTGACCAAATATGTGAAATGCTGGATAAAGTGAGTGATACAGGAAGCAAAGTCTGTTTTTTAGGTGATTTAAATGTAGATTGGAAATCTAAAAGTTGTGCTTTAAAAAATAAGTTACTTTCATTCTCTAATACTTGTAATATGAGCCAACTTGTCCAAGAATTTATGAGAGTGAATTTAAAAACTGATGGTTCTTTTTCAAGAACTCTTATTGATTTACTTTCTACAAATGTACCAGAGCTATGCTCTGAGGCGGTCTCTATTCCTGTTGGTTGTAGTGATCACAATTTAATTGCTGTTATACGGAAAACAAAGGTGCCTAAACCAGGACAAAAATTTATTTGTAGAAGGACACTTAAATATTTTAATGAAAATAATTTAGTGACAGAAATAAGTGGCATAGATTGGTCAGAGGTAATAAAAGAATTAGATCCATGTAAGGCGGTGGTGGTCTTTGACAACTTAACACAAGTGACTGATAAACATGCTCCTTTGAGGAAAAAAGCAGTGAGAAACATCTCAGCTCCATGGCTGGATCAAGAACTCAAAGACTTAATGAAACAAAGGGATAAATTAAAAAAGGAGGCAAGTGAATTTAATGATATAAGACTGTGGAATAAATATCGTACATTACGAAATCTTGTGACCAAATTAAATAAATCTAAAAAGCGCCTGTACTATCAAAAAAAGATTCAAGAGGCTAAGTTGGATAGTGTAAAACTATGGGGAACATTAAATGAACTGAAGGAAGACAATGCGAACTACTCTGACTTTCTTGGAGGGAGATGAAACATATCTTACTAAACCAAGGGATATTGCCAATTACCTGAGTACATTTTATAAAAATAAAATCCAAGCACTTAGGAATACTTTGGGGCTTCGACAAACTGTAAATATTTCATATGATTTAATAAAAAATAATATCATGCAAAATAAAGACAATACTTTTACCTTTGAGGTCACAGAGGATTACATAAAGAAGCTTTTGTTAGCAAGTAAAGACAAACCTTCTGGTATTGATAATATTGACATAAAATTTCTGAAGTTAGCGGTAAATTATATTTCCTTACCTGTCAGTCATATTATTAATATAAGTCTACAAAGAAGTGTTTTCCCGTCCCAATGGAAGACAGCAAAAATAATTCCTTTAATTAAAAATAATAAAGAGCTGCTTTCAGGTCCAAACAGTAGACCAATAAGTTTGTTACCATCATTAAGTAAAATTTTGGAAAAAGTTGCATATGATCAAATTCAGAAATATTTTTTAAACAATGACTTGAATACAATTTATCAACACGCATATAGAGCAGGACACTCCACGACAACTGCACTTACTCAGATTACTGATCACTGGCTGGAGGAAATCGATAATCAAAAGATAATTGAAACAATATTTATAGATTTAAGTGCGGCTTTTGATTTGTTGGATCATAATATTTTATTAGATAAATTAAGATTGTATGGATTTACATCATCAGCTGTGAAATGGGTTGAAAGTTATCTTTGTGATCGAGAGTATAAGGTTTATTTTAATGAAAGTTATTCTGAGGTTGGACTGATGGACTGTGGTGTGCCCCAGGGCAGTTGTCTGGGACCTTTGTTATTTTCTATTTTTACCAATGATTTTTCGCTGGTGTTACAACATGCAACCATGGCTATTTATGCAGATGAATCAACAGTATATGCATCTGCACAAACTGTAGGTCAACTGAATAGCATCTTAAATGATGAAATGGCTTCCATTACACAATGGATTCAAGATAATAAATTATTAATACTGGGAAAACAAAATGCATGGCAATAGGTTCTATATTTAATATGAGAAATGCACCCAGGCTTCACTTAATTCAAGGAAGTAAATTAATAGAACAAGTAGAGGAAGCGAAATTATTAGATGTAGTAGTAGATTCTAAATTGTCCTGGACCAGTCAAGTTAATCATTTATTAAAGAAAATGGGGAGAAGTATGGGAACCATTAAATACTGTAGAAAATACATTCCTCAGTGGTTGACCAAACAGCTAGTTCAATCATTAGTACTGTCCTATTTAGACTATGCATCAGTCATTTGGTCTAATACGAGTGAAAATAATTTACACAAGTTACAAGTAGCTCAAAATAGGGCAGCACGGATTGTGTTAGGTTGCCCTTATAGAACTAACGTAACAACAATGCATAATAACTTGACCTGGCTGACAGTTAAATGCAGATTTAAGTACTTTTTAATAACATTTATTAGAAAAGTTATTGTTTCAAAAATGCCAAAAATTATTCATTGTAAATTAGAATTTTTTTTCAGGTATTCATAATTATAATACACGCCAAGCAAGTGAAACAAGGTGTCTATTGCCTCAGAGCAGAACAAATCAAAAACAACGAACTGAGTTATCGAGCCATGATTGCATGGAATGCTTTACCCAGATTTCTTATTGCAGAGAACAACAAAATTTGTTTTCAAAAGAAATTGAAACTTTTTCTGTTTACACAATAATGGACACAAAAGAAATACTAAAGTGAAGTTACAATGAATGTAATATGACTTGTTATCATTGTTAACATTGTAATATGCAGCTATGTTTTTGTATTTTTGTTTCTCTTTTTCAGATTTTCTCATTGAGCTCTTGGTAGCTTTTTGTTAAATTGTGTGATAGGTATGTAGAAGAATGTGTGTGTGTGTGTGTGTGTGTGTGTGTGTGTGTGTGTGTATGTATGTATATATATATATATATATATATATAATAAAAAGTGCATTGTTTGTAATGAATATGAGAAAGACCCCAGGAAGAATAACCTCTGAGCTGTGTCAGAGGCTAATGGGGTTCTTAATAAACAAACAAACAAACAGGTCGGAGAGAACCGCCTGGTGGTCCAGAGACATCAGACAGAACCGCCTGGTGGTCCAGAGACATGTTTGACAGAACCGCCTGGTGGTCCAGAGACACGTCAGACAGAACCGCCTGGTGGTCCAGAGACATGTTTGACAGAACCACCTGGTGGTCCAGAGACACGTCAGACAGAACCGCCTGGTGGTCCAGAGACATCAGACAGAACCGCCTGGTGGTCCAGAGACACGTCAGACAGAACCGCCTGGTGGTCCAGAGACACGTCAGACAGAACCGCCTGGTGGTCCAGAGACACGTCAGACAGAACCGCCTGGTGGTCCAGAGACACGTAAGACAGAACCGCCTGGTGGTCCAGAGACATCAGACAGAACCACCTGGTGGTCCAGAGACATCAGACAGAACCACCTGGTGGTCCAGAGACACGTCAGACAGAACCGCCTGGTGGTCCAGAGACACGTCAGACAGAACCGCCTGGTGGTCCAGAGACACGTAAGACAGAACCGCCTGGGGGTCCAGAGACATGTTTGACAGAACCACCTGGTGGTCCAGAGACACGTCAGACAGAACCGCCTGGTGGTCCAGAGACACGTCAGACAGAACCGCCTGGTGGTCCAGAGACACGTAAGACAGAACCGCCTGGGGGTCCAGAGACATGTTTGACAGAACCACCTGGTGGTCCAGAGTCACGTCAGACAGAATTGCCTGGTGGTCCAGAGACATCAGACAGAACCGCCTGGTGGTCCAGAGACACGTAAGACAGAACCGCCTGGGGGTCCAGAGACATGTTTGACAGAACCGCCTGGTGGTCCAGAGACACGTAAGACAGAACCGCCTGGGGGTCCAGAGACATGTTTGACAGAACTACCTGGTGGTCCAGAGACATCAGACAGAACCGCCTGGTGGTCCAGAGACATCAGACAGAACCGCCTGGTGGTCCAGAGACACGTAAGACAGAACCGCCTGGGGGTCCAGAGACATGTTTGACAGAACCACCTGGTGGTCCAGAGACATCAGACAGAACCACCTGGTGGTCCAGAGACACGTCAGACAGAACCGCCTGGTGGTCCAGAGACACGTAAGACAGAACCGCCTGGGGGTCCAGAGACATGTTTGACAGAACCACCTGGTGGTCCAGAGTCACGTCAGACAGAATTGCCTGGTGGTCCAGAGACATCAGACAGAACCGCCTGGTGGTCCAGAGACACGTAAGACAGAACCGCCTGGGGGTCCAGAGACATGTTTGACAGAACCGCCTGGTGGTCCAGAGACACGTAAGACAGAACCGCCTGGGGGTCCAGAGACATGTTTGACAGAACTACCTGGTGGTCCAGAGACATCAGACAGAACCGCCTGGTGGTCCAGAGACACGTAAGACAGAACCGCCTGGGGGTCCAGAGACATGTTTGACAGAACCACCTGGTGGTCCAGAGACATCAGACAGAACCACCTGGTGGTCCAGAGACACGTCAGACAGAACCGCCTGGTGGTCCAGAGACACGTCAGACAGAACCGCCTGGTGGTCCAGAGACACGTCAGACAGAACCGCCTGGTGGTCCAGAGACATCAGACAGAACCACCTGGTGGTCCAGAGACATCAGACAGAACCACCTGGTGGTCCAGAGACATCAGACAGAACCGCCTGGTGGTCCAGAGACATCAGACAGAACCACCTGGTGGTCCTACACCTTCTAAACCTTCTAAACACATTACCAGCATGAGAACAGGAAGCTCTGAGGACCACATCAATCAGGGTTAGCTGCTGAGCGGGTCGTTCTGGACCACAGCTGAAGAACTACAACATTTCTTTAACCCCGAAGTTCCACATAATGCGATCACGCCGCGCCACAGAACGAAGTGCTGCCGTCTTGCTCCGAAAGTCAAAGCACACAGCAAGCGCCGTCCGGATGGGGAGGGCTGCTCCTGAGAGAGGCTCTCCTGTGAACAGCGATATCACGCGATAAAAACACATGATATAAACAGAAAATAAATAAATTGTAATATGTTTGAAAGAAGTTTGGAAGCATTTGGTGGCGTGAGGATGTTTATTCTCACGAGCAGGCAACTCATACGTGCATTTGCATTGACTGTCACTACACATTAACAATGCGGCTCCCGTAGCTCTGGGCTTACGTCGTACTACCGTAATAGACATAGGAGATGTGCATGCACCCTTTTTCTTAACTGCGCCAAGTATGAACATGAATAAATGCAAACCAAACATATATCTGCATATATGACATCTTCCTCCTTTTGAAGTGTTATTTATACTTTGTAAATAACCACTGATTTAAGAACGTACACTTCTGAGAGACAGTCTATATGCAATGTATTACTGAAAAAAATAAAGAATAACTGAAAACATGCACAAATGCACTTTTAGCTTAGTTTAGCTGGTAAATTGTCCTGAATTAAATCACTTCCAAAACTTGAGTGAACATACAAATAACATTTCTCTTTTTTTTATACACACACACCTTTCCCCCTTTTCCTCTTTTTTTTTTGTCTGTTGTTGTTGCTGTTGATGTTGATGTTGGACACCCCCTCCTTGAACTCCTTGAACTCTACACTTGAGAACTGCGGCCCATTATCACTAACAACTTCATCAGGGATGCCATAGCGTGCAAAAACCCCTTTGATCTTCTGGATGACTCTACTGCTAGTTGTGGAAGGAAGATCCAGAATTTCTAGGAACCTGGAATAATAGTCCGAAAGAACCAGGTAAGTGTGTTGGTTATACTCACAAAGGTCCATGGCGACTCTCCTCCAGGGACGGTCAGGCAGCGGTGTGGAGATGAGTGGTTCTCTTTGCTGAGCTCTCCTCATTTCATGGCATGACTCACAGGACATCACCAGATTGTTTATCTCTGTAGTGATTCCAGGCCACCACACTGAAGACTGTGCTCGCTCCCTACATTTCACAAGTCCCTGGTGACCTTCATGGATCCTTTGCAAAATTTCTGCTCTCAGTGACTTTGGAACTACAATTCTGCTTCCTTTCAGGATAAGTCCACTGTATTCAGACAGTTCTGCTCTGACCTGGAAATATGCCCTGACGTCAGCAGGCACGCTCTGAGAACGATCTGGCCATCCATTCTTGATCAGCTGCCTCACTGACTGCATTTCTGTGTCTTGAGCTGTTGCTTGATTTCATCCATTTTGCTCGTGGACGCTGGAATTGCGCTTACCACACTGTCAACATAATGGGTGACTTCGCTGTCTGTTTCACTGACATTAGAAGGGCTGGTCAGAGGGCTTCGGGACAGCGTATCTGCCACCAGCAGGGTCTTCCCTGAAGCATACTCGGCCACTGCATTAAATCTCATGAGCCTCATAAGAAGACGCTGACACCGGATGGGGACATTGTCCAGGCTGCGGCTGTTGATGAGGGGAACCAGTGGTTTATGATCAGTCACTAGCCTGAACTGCTTCAGGCCAACAAGGTATCGGTCGAATCTCTCACATGCCCACACTCCAGCTAGCTGCTCTTTCTCAATTTGAGCATAGCGAGTTTCTGCCTCGGTGAGCCGTCTGGAACAATATGCCACTGGCTTCCATTGCTCACCGTGTAGCTGCAGTAGCACACCGCCCAACCCATAGCTGCTCGCATCAGCCGGCACTGCAGTGGGTTTTGTGACATCGTAGAACGCGAGTATTGGTGCAGTTGTGAGCAGTTCCTTTATGTGATCGAATGCAGCCTGTTGTGCGTCACCCCACGTCCACATGTTCTTCTGTTTCAGGAGTTCATACAGCGGTTCTCCAACAGTTGCGAGGTTGGGGACATATTTTCCTAGATAATTTACCATCCCCAGAACTCTCTTCAAGTCATGTACATCTGTGGGTGGTGGAAGCTGTTGGATGGCTTCCACTTTATCTGGGTCTGGCCGAACTCTTGACTGATCAATGAGGTGTCCAAGAAACCGTAGCTCTTTCTGCTTGAACAGGCACTTCTCACGGTTGAGTTTCAGGCCAGCAGCCTCAATGCGCTGCATCACTTTTTCCAGCCAGCGGTAATGCTCTGCTTCAGTAGTGCCATGCACAAGAATGTCGTCCATAAAGACTTCTACTCCATCCAAGCCTTGGAGCGTTTCTATCATCTTCCTTTGAAAAATTTCAGGCGCGCTTGTGATTCCGAACGGCAGCCTCTTGAATTGAAATCTGCCGAACGGCGTGATGAAAGTGGTCAGCTTACAGCTATCCGGGTGGAGAGGAATCTGGAAGAATCCACTAGCTGCATCCAAGGAGGTGAAGAGTGTGGCACCACTGAGCTTTGCAGTGATCTCATCAGTCATAGGTAAAATGTAGTGTTCCCTCTTAACAGCTTCATTCAGTCTTTTGAAGTCTACACAGATGCGTGCTTTTCCTGTCGCTTTCTTCAGCACAGGCACCATTGGCGCGCACCACTCCGTTGATTGTGTGACCTTCTCAATAACGCCGTTTCGCTCCATCCTCTCTAACTCCTCCTTTACTTTGGGCAGCATTGAAAGAGGAACGCGGCGTGCTGCATATACGGCGTAAGGCTGGGCATCACTCTTCAGTTGTATTTTGACAGGCTCGGTGTCCAACGTCCCATGCTCACCGTATGCGCCCATGCTTGTCTGTGCACCTTTTCGCACTGTTTCATCCACTCTTTGGACCAGATTTAACTGCACTGATGTCTCCCGGCTGAGAAGGTTATTTACAGTTGATCCGCTGACGATGTAGGCTGTGAGGGGTAGAGTTCTGCCTTTGTATGTAACAGTGCTCTCGATCCGTCCAATGCATTTTAGCTTGCCTCCAGGCCCTTCCAGTGGAATGTGTGCAGGCTGTAGTGGTGCGTTTGGAGTGAGCAAATGGTAGGTCGCCTCGCTGATGACGGTCAAATCGGCACCAGTGTCAATCTTGAAATCAACAGGTGTGGAGCCCACTTGCAATTCAACGACCCATTGTTCTGCTGTTGACTCTGCTTTGTTTACAGCCCCCAGAAAATATGGCTGGAACTGCTGCTGCACTGGTGGTTCTGCGACTACTTCTCTCACTGACCCTTTGGTTCTGCACACTAAGCCCCAATGTCCCACTTCTGCACATTTATTACACGTTGACTTTTTGGCTGGGCAGGTCTCATTTTCATTGTGCCTCTTTTTTCCACATTGTCCACATTGGCCTTGCCACTTATTTTCCCCTTTTGACTTGTGGGAACGATTGCTGTGTTTGCCTTGCTTCTGTGCTACCTCTTGGATTGAGCCTGATGTCCCTGCTGCTCCGCCTTGAATGCTGATTTGAGCCATCACTTCTTCAGCCTGCCTGACTGTCTCGATGGTCAGTGCTAATGTAAGGTCTTTAGTCAGCTGCAATTTGCGAGAAACGTCTTTATCCCGCACTCCCACAACAATACGATTACGGATATTTTCTTCCCTGCTTGCACCAAATTCACAATGCTCTGACAGTTCATACAGTGCCGTAATGAAGGATTCTGCTCTCTCCCCGGGCCCCTGTACACGTTGATGGAAACATGCACGTTCGTGTATCACATTTCGTCTTGGAACAAAATATTCATCATATTTGCCCAAAACAGTGTCAAAGTCATGTTGTGCAGCAGTACCAAAAACAAATGAGCGAAAAATATTTTCTGACTCGTTTCCCATGGAGTACACGAGACAACTCACTTGGACAGCGCCATCTTGTTTGTCCAGCTTCGTAGCTGTTCTGTACCGCATGAAGCGCTGGCGCCATTCTGGCCACTCACTTGGCTTGTCGAAGGGAAAGCTCGAAGGTGGGTTAAACTTTGCCATCTTGACTACTCACTTCGAAGGTGGAATCCGTCTTTTACTTCTGACACCATGTAATATGTTTGAAAGAAGTTTGGAAGCGTTTGGTGGCGTGAGGATGTTTATTCTCACGAGCAGGCAACTCATACGTGCATTTGCATTGACTGTCACTACACATTAACAATGCGGCTCCCGTAGCTCTGGGCTTACGTCGTACTACCGTAATAGACATAGGAGATGTGCATGTACCCTTTTTCTTAACTGCGCCAAGTATGAACATGAATAAATGCAAACCAAACATATATCTGCATATATGACATAAACCACACCTCATTTCGCTTCTACAAGGTCACTCTGCTTGACCCAGCCACATTGCTCTGTGATTTATAGTACTTCTAGCATGGTTGAGTACATGATTTATGTTTTGATCTCAAATGAGTGCTTTTCTTTATCCAATAGTTAATTTTGTACGGTTTATTCTATATAAAAACGGTAATTTCTCTTCGCCCATGGCGTCGTGTTGTATCTGGGACCCTGTTAACCTGATGCTCGTGCCTCCGGAGGTGTAATAACAACATATAGGGAAAAAATTTACACCCAAGAGGTCGTGCATTGTGTTTTATTTTGAAAGTTCTGGTTTAACTTCCTGTCTGGGGCTTTCTGAACGACAGTGAATTTACGAGGTTTTGAAGCGGCGGCGCAGAAAATAGAACTGAAGCGAATCTCCAGCGCCGTGGCGCTTCAGAGACACGGCGCTGGTGCTCCACAGCGCGTGCAGTGGAAATTGTCTGATAGAAGAGAATGGGTTCTAAGCGCTGCGCAGTACAATTCAAGAGCGCGGCGCTGGGCGGTGCTTTCGCGTTATGTGGAATTTAGGGGTAAGGCTGTCCATCTGTTCCTGTTTCTGGCTGAATGCAGACAAACACTACATTTCCCAGCATCCCACACTCTGAACTGAACAACTGGAACATTTTTGGCAGGAAAATATTTCATCAACTTCATCCAAGTTGATGCTTGTTTGTGTTTCACAGATTAAATAAAATGTTTCCTTCAGTTTCACACAGAGGAGAATGAAATCCACCAGTTAGAGTCCTCAGACACCAGAAATCATTATAATGTTCAATATATAAATATGAACTAGTAGTGGAGGACTGATTTCATACAATTACACTTTTACAAGTCCAACAAAATAAAATAAAGTGGTAATAACATCACTTTCTTACAGTGTTTTGTTGTGTAGAAATACATTCTAGCATGGACTGTAATTAGAGCTTTGACTTGTTAAATAATTTACATTTTATTGTGCCGTATTCAACTATTTCATATCAGAACAATTCATGCTAAGACACATATTGTGATACTATTGAACCATTAATGCCTCATCATCTTTAGACTTTGTTAAAATAAAGTTCTAATATGTTCATACACTAAGAGCTGCTGCTGCAATGTTGGAAAATGAAAAAGTCTCAATGTTTTCTTGATTAGAGGCTAAAACAGTTTAAAAAGGAAAATAAATGACACCAGTATCATCAATGGGTTTCACAGGGTTAAATCTGCAAAGATCCCGTCTACTATAAGTCAATAATCAGATATAACTAATATATTATAATAATGGAACATCAGCATCTTTTCCTGCTTTCCTGATAATAACTGTGTTTCCACCTTCACTTGTTTCTTCCTACAGACAGGTTTATTGGTGGTATGTACGTCTGATTTCAGCTCCTTTAAACAAACTGCTGACATGTCCACTTATACAAGCTGTCTGTTACAGTTCTAGTTCAGGTTCATTCAGCTCCATTAGATCAGTTCTCTGTGCTAATATCCTTTCCTTTTCTAGGAGTAGCTTTAAATGACCTTTATTCCATCTGATACTGGTCCATGGGAGAAATGACTCCTGTCTGTATTCTATGTTTTATCTCATTATAATTCTGTACTGTTCTCAGAGAATCACCTTTGAATGTGGAAAAGAGCTGCACAGTGTAACAGGATGGATTGATTAAAATGTGATTAGAATAAAAACTAAAAAGCATTAAAACATCAGCTTGATAACAGAAATAGTCTTTGTAACAGTGTTTTGGTAAATGATCACTTCTGGTAGCAGTCTGTTATAATCAGGTTACATTCTGAACTTTTTATCACCATTTAAAGGTATTTTTATGTTTAACTGTAAATTACAGTCTGCTGTCTCACACTGACCACAAATCACAGACTATAACTTTGAATCTGTTTGTCAGATTTTCTCTTTTCTATTGTTCCACCTGCTGACAGAAAACACTGTTACCATAGCAACAGAATCTTTCTCAGTCTAAGGTTGGTATAGTGTTGTTCTGTAAAGTTATTATACAGGTGATGATGTGTGGCATGTGGAGCTTCTTATTTTTTCATAGTGAGTTAAATCCCATCAGATTCATCCTGTAGCACTGACAGGACTTTTAGCTCACATCCTTTAATTACATCCATTAAACCAGAGATAACATTTATTAAGAAACGTCACATTAACACGTAAACTAGAGACGTACGGCAGCTTAAAAAAACACCTAAATAATTAGATCTATAACTAGAAGTTTGACCAAACTTGGACCGCCCGGCAACAAAGATGACTCCTGTGACCTTGAAAATGAGGTCACGGTCACCAAATGTGAACTTGACCTGTGTCTTATTATGGTACACCTGTGTACCAAATATGGTGAGGCTACATCAATATTTTATGGAGTTATCGCGCAGAAACCAAAGTGTTACAGACAAACAAGCAAGACCATGCAGCTGAAAACAATACCTTCTGGAAAACGCAGTTTTGCCGGGCGGTAATAATATATGTTATTGATCACTGAGGATGTACAGCAGAAACACCCTGCTGACTGTCAATCAATCAATCAATCAATAGATCTATAATAATATACACTAACAGCAGAAACACCCTGCTGTCTGTCTATCAATCAATCAATCAATAGATCTATAATAATATACACTAACAGCACAAACACCCTGCTGAGTGTGTGTCTATCAATCAACAGCAGTGTTTCCCCTGGGTTTAAATGGCTGTGAGGTGGTGGGTTGCGCCGGAGGTGCGAAGCAACTTGGGGGGTCCGGGGGCATGCCCCCCCTGGAAAAACTTTGAAAATCAAGATGCAAAATGGGGCATTCTGGCACAATTTGGAGCACATTTTGTTGTATTTGTAGCCATTTCCAAAAACTAAATTAAATAAAATTTTCATGTTTCTTTTCTAAAACTTAGTGATAGGGAGAAAATCTGACAAATATAAACCCACTTGTCCTCATGTCAACAAACATGTCAACTAGTCCAGTCTGTTATATTCTGGTCAGATTTCCACTCCATTCCTAAATGCCACATCAGTTCTTATTACACATTTGAAAAAGACGACAAAGGACTTGAATCTGGAATCAAGTGGTGACTTTTACTTTTTTTCTAAAAACAACTACATGTTAGGTACCAAATTCATTTTTATTTATAATAAAAAGGTCATGACCTTCATTTTACTTAAAAATGTGAAAGAAAACTTCAACTCTGGGTTAACAACTGGTTTTCTGAAGGAGTTAGTTCTGTTTTCAAAACTGTTCCCTTTTTGAACACAGAACTAGAATTTGAACACAGAATTTGTTTTGCCATTGAATGATGTAATTTCAGGCACTCTATAAATCATTTTATCAAAAGAAACTAGGAACTTTATATTCCGTTGAAATCATTTGTCTTGTTGGGTAGAACGGGTTTTGTCGCCTAAATGTTTTAACTGGAGCCATTTTTACAGTCACTGTCAGTTCGTATCGCTGCGGACAACAGAACAGTAACTCAGTAAAGGAAGCGAGATCGATGCCTACACTGCGTTGCTCACTTTATTTTGATGACATGCGATAGTTTTGATCCTTAATTTGACATATGTCTGTGATACACACCTGCTTTTAGCCCCGAAAAACGAAACCATGGAGCGCTGCCGCTTCTTGTCCGCCATGCTCGTTGTTCGCCAATCGGAACGACCGACATTTGAAACACGAACTCGTGGGATGTCATAGAGAACTGAGTGTTACCGACCAACAGGGATGTGTCTGCTGTCTTCACCCACGGCGAGAAAAGGCTGAAATTCTGTTGATTTCAGCGGCGAATATACCGGACTTATGTGTCAATGCTTTCTAATATTTAGCATTACTTATTTTTTTTTTGGTGCGGACCAGTGAGGCGGCAGTGTCGGCAAAATTTTAATGAGGCGATATCCTATTCCAGCGAGGCGGGCCGCCTCGTCGTTTATATAGGAGGGGAAACACTGAATACATCTATAATAATATACACTAACAGCAGAAACACCCTGCTGACTGTCTATCAATCAATCAATAGATCGATCCGGATCAATACCCGTTGGTTCCTGCAGGTCTGTCTCTGTTCTTCTGTTCTCTGAAATGGTCCATGAAGACATCAGGAGTAATGATCTGAGAACATCAACGGATCCATCCCTAAACCCTGAAGAACCACCAGGACCGGGTCAGGACTCACCTTCTGGTCTAAGGTTGGACCAGGACCGGGTCAGGACTCACCTTCTGGTCTGAGGTCCTTCTGGGTGGTGGTCTGGACCAGACATTTCTTCAGCTTGGTTCCTCCCTCTGGAGCAGCTGCAGGAGAGACGGAGATAGAGTTAAACATCTTTAGACCGTTCAGAAGGCCCTCTGAGCAGACGCTCTGAAGGCCCTCTGAGCAGACGTTCTGAAGGCCCTCTGAGCAGACGTTCTGAAGACCCTCTGAACGGACGTTCTGAAGGCCCTCTGAGCAGATGTTCTGAAGGCCCTCTGAACAGACGTTCTGAAGGCTCTCTGAACGGACGTTCTGAAGGCCCTCTGAACGGACGTTCTGAAGGCCCTCTGAGCAGACGCTCTGAAGGCCCTCTGAACAGACGCTCTGAAGGCCCTCTGAACGGACGTTCTGAAGGCCCTCTGAACAGACGTTCTGAAGGCCCTCTGAGCAGACGTTCTGAAGGCCCTCTGAACAGACGTTCTGAAGGCCCTCTGAGCAGACGTTCTGAAGGCCCTCTGAACAGACGCTCTGAAGGCCCTCTGAACGGACGTTCTGAAGGCCCTCTGAGCAGACGCTCTGAAGGCCCTCTGAACGGACGTTCTGAAGACCCTCTGAACAGACGTTCTGAAGGCCCTCTGAACAGACGTTCTGAAGGCCCTCTGAGCAGACGTTCTGAAGGCCCTCTGAACAGACGCTCTGAAGGCCCTCTGAGCAGACGTTCTGAAGACCCTCTGAACAGACGTTCTGAAGGCCCTCTGAACAGACGTTCTGAAGGCCCTCTGAACAGACGTTCTGAAGGCCCTCTGAACAGACGTTCTGAAGGCCCTCTGAACAGACGTTCTGAAGGCCCTCTGAACAGACGTTCTGAAGGCCCTCTGAACAGACGTTCTGAAGGCCCTCTGAACAGACGTTCTGAAGGCCCTCTGAGCAGACGTTCTGAAGGCCCTCTGAACAGACGTTCTGAAGGCCCTCTGAGCAGACGTTCTGAAGACCCTCTGAACAGACGTTCTGAAGACCCTCTGAGCAGACGTTCTGAAGGCCCTCTGAACAGACGTTCTGAAGGCCCTCTGAACAGACATTCTGAAGGCCCTCTGAACAGACGTTCTGAAGACCCTCTGAGCAGACGTTCTGAAGGCCCTCTGAACAGACGTTCTGAAGGCCCTCTGAACAGACGTTCTGAAGGCCCTCTGAACAGACATTCTGAAGGTCCTCTGAACAGACATTCTGAAGGCCCTCTGAACAGACGCTCTGAAGGCCCTCTGAACAGACGTTCTGAAGGCCCTCTGAGCAGACGTTCTGAAGGCCCTCTGAGCAGACGTTCTGAAGACCCTCTGAACGGACGCTCTGAAGGCCCTCTGAACGGACGTTCTGAAGACCCTCTGAGCAGACGTTCTGAAGGCCCTCTGAACAGACGTTCTGAAGGCCCTCTGAACAGACATTCTGAAGGTCCTCTGAACAGACATTCTGAAGGCCCTCTGAACAGACGCTCTGAAGGCCCTCTGAACAGACGTTCTGAAGGCCCTCTGAGCAGACGTTCTGAAGGCCCTCTGAGCAGACGTTCTGAAGACCCTCTGAACGGACGCTCTGAAGGCCCTCTGAACGGACGTTCTGAAGACCCTCTGAGCAGACGTTCTGAAGGCCCTCTGAACGGACGCTCTGAAGGCCCTCTGAACGGACGTTCTGAAGACCCTCTGAACGGACGCTCTGAAGGCCCTCTGAACAGACGTTCTGAAGACCCTCTGAACGGACGCTCTGAAGGCCCTCTGAACGGACGTTCTGAAGACCCTCTGAACGGACGCTCTGAAGGCCCTCTGAACGGACGCTCTGAAGGCCCTCTGAACAGACGTTCTGAAGACCCTCTGAGCAGACGTTCTGAAGACCCTCTGAACGGACGCTCTGAAGGCCCTCTGAACGGACGTTCTGAAGACCCTCTGAACGGACGCTCTGAAGGCCCTCTGAACAGACGCTCTGAAGGCCCTCTGAACAGACGTTCTGAAGGCCCTCTGAACAGACGTTCTGAAGGCCCTCTGAACAGACGTTCTGAAGGCCCTCTGAACAGACGTTCTGAAGGCCCTCTGAGCAGACGTTCTGAAGGCCCTCTGAGCAGACGTTCTGAAGGCCCTCTGAACAGACGTTCTGAAGGCCCTCTGAACAGACGTTCTGAAGGCCCTCTGAACAGACATTCTGAAGGCCCTCTGAGCAGACGTTCTGAAGGCCCTCTGAACAGACGTTCTGAAGGCCCTCTGAACAGACGTTCTGAAGGCCCTCTGAACAGACGTTCTGAAGGCCCTCTGAGCAGACGTTCTGAAGGCCCTCTGAACAGACGTTCTGAAGGCCCTCTGAACAGACGTTCTGAAGGCCCTCTGAACAGACGTTCTGAAGGCCCTCTGAGCAGAAGGTTCTGGTCCTACCTGGGTCTGGGCCGGGGTTCTGCAGCCCCAGGTTGTCCCACTCCCTGTCCAGCATGTAGTAGAAATCGGTGGTCCTGGCCGCTGCCTCCCAGTCTCCGTCCTGCAGACTCTCTCCAATGGCGATCTCACACACGGTCTTCAGCGTGGTCTTCACCGCCAGAGGAGGACGGCTCCACCGGTACCCGGCCGCCTTCCTGGAGGCCGCCAGCGCCAGGCTGAGGCGGCCCGGGGCCAGAAGGTCCTGGAGATTCTGGACCTCAGAGTCCAGGGACTTGGCGGCCAGCAGCAGCCGACCCAGTTCCCTCAGCTTCTGGCTCACGTAGTCGTATCTCCTCTGGAGACCGTCCTGGTTCCCCATCAGCTTGTTACCGTACTTACAGATCAGCCAATCAGACTTCGCCTGGACAGAGAGAGGCAGACAGGTAGGGAGACAGGCAGGAAGACAGGTAGGTAGGGAGACAGAAAGAAAGGTAGGCAGGGAGACAGGTAGGTAGGGAGACAGGTAGGTAGGGAGACAGGTAGGTAGGGAGACAGGTGTACAGACAGACAGCCAGGTAGGGAAGGAGACAGGGAGACAGAGAGACAGACAGACAGACAGACAGGTGTACAGGCAGACAGGTGTACAGACAGACAGGTGTACAGACAGACAGGTATCCATGGGTACCTGGTGGGACACGTTGTCCTGGTTCATGCGGTGCAGGATCTCACTGCAGCTCTCTGAAGCTCCACTAGAGATGGGGAGGAGGCGGGACGCTGCTGCCTGGACTCTGGTCCTCTTCCTGGGCCTAGAGGCTGCCGGTTCAGAGGACGGGTTCTGGTCCTCTCCGGAGTCAGAGGTCCCGGGACGTTTGGACCCTCCATCAGAACCACTGGTCTGCTCCGTGGTGGGCACGTCTGAGGGCTCAGGGGGCGTGTCCTCTGACATACCTGTGGCCGGGTCAGAGGATGTCTCTGTGGACGGATCTCTGAACGGGTCGATGGACAGCTTCTTCCTACAGGACACCTGGTGCTTCCACAGGTCGGCCCTCAGGAAGAATCCCAGACACAGAGGACAGGGCAGGTAGTTCCTGGCATCCACGTCCTCTGAGGGCTGACGCCACGGGACGATCTCCCCACTGCCCTGTCTGATCACCTGGAGACAGACAGGTAAAGAGGTAGGGAGCCAGGTAGGAGGACAGGTAGACAGACAGGTAAACACAGGGTGTAAAGTGAAACATAATAGTCCTAATCCTGAACTTCTTGCCTTTAAGTCTTTAGGTTCTCTCTAACTAGTCCTAACTTCAGACGTGTTCCTCCAGATGTTAAAGTCCAGGTGACAGTAACACCTGGACAGGTCAGCAGGAGGAGGTAGTTCAAGCTTTTAGAGATTGTGACAAAGAACGGCTCAAAGAAGTGCAACATGAGTTGAAGAGGAGACTGAAAGTGGCAAAGATGGAATACAAAAAGAAGATAGAGAGGAATTTTCAACACAGTAACATCCGTGATGTGTGGAGAGGAATCAGTACCATCTCTGGACACAACAATAAAAAGAGGAGGGAGCCAGTAGTGGGTGATGTAGAAAGAGCTGACGAACTCAACTTGTTCTTCAACAGATTTGACACTGTGGACACACCTACTTCCACTGCTACTCCTCCTTCTTCTCCTCAACATATGGAAATCCCCACTCTAGCTCCTCCTTCTCCTCCGTCTCCTGCATGTCTCCATTGTGTAGGACTGTGCTGCACAACTGTGTCAACCTCTCCACAGGATCTTCAACCTGAGTCTACAGCTGGGGCGGGTGCCTGCTCTATGGAAAACATCCTGTACTGTACCGGTACCAAAAATCAAATGTCCGGCTGAACTAAATGACTACAGACCTATTGCTCTGACCTCACACATCATGAAAACTCTGGAGCGGCTGGTTTTACGTCTCCTGAGGCTTGAGGTCAAAGACAAACTCGATTCCTTGCAGTTTGCATACAAAGAACACATTGGAGTGGATGATGCCATCCTCTTCATGCTTCACCGTGCCCTGTCTCATCTGGAGGAACCTGGAGTTTATGTGAGAATCATGTTCTTTGATTTATCAATGGATTCAACTCCATCCAACCCACCATCCTCAAAGACAAGCTCACAGAGATGGGAGTGGATCCTTCCTGTGTTTCATGGATTACAGATTACCTGACAGGAAGGCCACAGTTTGTCAGGCTGGGGAACTGTGTTTCTGGGACATTAATGAGTAGTACTGGGGCTCCACAAGGAACAGTCTTGGCTCCATTCCTGTTCACTCTGTATACATCTGACTTCAAATACAGCACTGAGTCCTGCCACATTCAGAAATACTCTGATGACACTGCTATGGTGGCATGTATCAGAAATGGACATGAAGCTGAATACAGAGATCTGATAAGTGCCTTCAGTGACTGGAGTCACAAAAACTGCTGCTACTCAACGCCTCAAAGACAAAGGAAATGATCATAGATTTTCACAGATCCAAACCCCCTCTTCAGCCAGTGAACACTTGTGGACATGGAGAGGGTGACATCATATAAATATTTAGGTGTCCACCTTGATAATAAGTTGGACTGGTCTACAAATGTAGACTTCATCCACAAAAAGGGCCAGAGCCGACTTTATTGCCTCAGAAAACTTTGATCTTTAGACATGTGCAGTAAGATGCTGCAGATGTTTTATCAGTCTGTGGTAGCAGGTGTCCTGTTTTATGCTGCAGTCTGCTGGGGAGGCAGCATAAAACAGAAGGATGCAAGGCGTGTGAACAAACTGATTAAAAAAGCTGCTCTGTCTTTGGAATCACATTGAACTCATTGGAGGATGAGGTGGAGAGACGGACACTGAGAAAGATGGAGGCCATTCTGACAAACATGGATCATCCACTTCACATCTGCCTCAGAGAACAACGAAACACCAAAGGACAGCTCCTATCTGTGCAGGACTGGAAGATTCAGAAAGACTTTCTCCCATCAGCAATCAGACTGTTTAACTCTAAAGTAAACAGATGAGAACCCTGACAACTGAATTTCCCTTCAGGGATAAATAAAGTGATTCTATTCTAAAAGCTGCATTACCCTCATTCCACTGGTAGATTACTATTCGTAATGTAGTCTTTTTTTCTTTTCCAGCTAAACGCTGGAAATACTTTAAGTCATGCAGACAGACAGGTAGACAGACAGGTAGACAGGTAGACATGATGGCAACACCTTTGACCAATCGCACTTGAAGCACTTTTTGCACTCACTACAGGTTTTTCCTTATGTCTGAATTCTTGCTTGTGTTGTACGTGGCTTTGGAAAAAAGCATCAGCTAAATGAAATTGTAGAATTGTAGAATTGTAGACAGACAGGTAGACAGACAGGTGAGCTGACCTCGATGTTGTGCAGGTAGTTGCCTCTACAGCGCAGGTGTTCCAGCAGCAGGTGGCGCTGTTTGGAGCCTGTGGGCAGGGCGCTGGCAGCGACCACTTCCTGTTCATCGGCGTGCTTCCTGAGCAGGTGTCTGGCGATCTTCACTTGCGGCCGGCGACAGAACACACAGTAGTGCTTCTTATCCCAGCGCCGCTTCCCTCCGCTCCATGTCCTCTTCACCGTCACGCCCTCCTTCTCCTCTTCCTGGCCCCGCCTCTTCTGCTTCGGGCCCCGCCTCTTCTCCACAGGGCCCCGCCTCTTTCCTCTCTGACTCCGCCTCCCCAGGGCGTGGCGGCGGGGCTGACGGGAGGAGATCTTCACCTCTTTGTCTGGAGGAGCCGTCTGGTCCTGGACATCCATCCTGTTCACCATGGCAACATCAGCCTGGTCCTCCATGGTAACCGCTGTTTCCATGACGACCTGCTGGTCAGACAGGTGAGGTTTAGTCCTCTTTATTACCAGTTTGTCATTATTATTATTATTAATATTATTATTAGTCCAGCCTGAAGCTCACACTGAGTTCAGCTCCTCACTTGAAGCTGGTCCGGAACCAGTTTAAACTGGTCTGGAACCAGTTTAAACTGGTCAGGAAGCAGTAAAAAACAGCTTATTACAACATACTGTAGCGGCTGTGGGGTCTGCTGGGGTCGCTGCGGCGAGTGACTGTGTTCTGGGTGGGGGGACTGCTGGGCACCATGGGAAGTTATGTGTTCTTTGGGATTGTTTTATGGGGTTATTTGTGTGTTCAAGACGTTCTTTTATTACTGGTTGCTTTTAGTTGTTCCAATTCTACGTTCTGAGTTCATTTTGTGTGTTCATTGTTTTCACGTTGTACCGTGACTCAGGGGGGTTGTTGGGGGAGTGACCTCAGCCTGTGAGCCGGTACAGTGTGTGTGAGTTCCTGAGTGCTTATTGGTGACAATAAAGCCAGGGGTATTAACTGCAAGATCTCTCGTCATTCCTGCCTTAAGTCGCCGCTCAGTGCTACAATAGTTTAATGTCCCACTTGGTGAAATTTGTCTTGGACTCAGAAACTGTCCCATAAACGCCATCTCATCAACAATGACATGATAGTACTGCACATATCCTACGACATTACACATAACATGTACATAGACCACAGAAAAGATCACCACAGTAAAAATCATCACAGTAAAAATCATCACAGTAAAAATCACCACAGTAAAAATCACTACAGTAAAAATCACCACAGTAATAACGCTATAAAATAAGATAATCCTTTATTACTCCCCGTGTCTGGGGAAATTTCCCATGTTACAACAGCATACATCACACAGTAGAGCAACACTAAACAACATAATGATAATCATAATAACAGTCACAATATGTTCAGGAGTGTAGGATGGAAAAAGTGGATTATGGAATGATGTGAAGTACAAGAAGACTCAAATAGTGCAAGAACTGCAGATTATGTGATAAAGGATGATGTGACAGAGTCCAGTTTTATGTTACCATCAGCCAGTGATGCTGATGTTATGAAGTCTTATAGCAGATGGAATGAATGACTTGTGATAGCTCCTTCTTCAGGGGGGGTGTCTCAGTCTGATGCTGAAAAAGCTACTTAGAGACTCCAGTGTCATGCAGTGTAATGACTGCACAGTCTCCGTCCTCAGCAGCATAGTTCAGGAATCTGATGGAGTTTGGAACAAATACATTCTTAAAGAGGCTGAGTCTGCAGGTGCTGACTCTGTATCGTCTACTGAGTACCAGCTGGTGTTCTCAGTAAAGGATGTGTGACGCTCAGTAACTATCCTCTGGTCTGAGAACAGTTTGTTCATAGACGGACTGCAGGGATCTGTTAGTTATTTATTCCTTCATGGCCGTGTGCACTAAACAAGCCCGTCTGGTTTTCATCTTTATGGTGACGATCAGACATCCCATAACAGACCGAGCTCTCCAGGACAGCCTGATAGAACTAGAACATGATGCTGCTGTCCACACCGTAAACAGGACATGCTGTTCTCATGGACGGTCCAGCTAGAAGAGCTGAACTCTGAGATGCTTCTATGAGCTGCTCAGTGGGTCATGGAAGACAGCAGGACTGTAGTCTTCTACTGATCCCAGGTTTGAGACCGTCTCTTTAGTTCTCTGAACATCCAGGATGAGATGGTGCTCATCTCAGAGTGTTCTGCTTCAGAACATCAGGCTGAAGGGCTGAGCCTCTGAGGATGGTGGTATCATCAGAAAACTAAGAACAAGGTTCCAGGTGTTTCATTAAAGCGTAAAAAGAACGGTGGAGCTGACACAACCTGTACTGACTGATCTACACTCTGACAGGGTGCTACTAATTCTAAGCTGCTGACTTCAGCTGGTTAAAAACACCACTGGATTAACCCTGGTGTCGTCCTGTGGGCCAAAACTGACCCGTTCTAAAGTTAGATTTAAAAAAAACATATTTTCACAGTGAAACTTCTGATGTCCACATTTTCAACATTTTAGGGAAATCTTTGAACATTTTTTGCTGGAAAAAAAAGAAATGTTAAAAATGTTCCTTGAAGAACATTCACATAAAAGTCAAACAAAATTCAGTGAATTTCGGTTGATTTTTAGGTGAATGTTCTTAAAGAAAACATTAGAAGTTTTACTGATATGTATGGAATCACTTTAGATGTTTTTGGGATTTTTGGGAAGATTTTTACTCTTTTTTTTGAAAATATTTATAAGAATTTTCATGCCAAATTTTGGGGATTTTTTTAAATAAAACTTTTAAGGGAAATTTTTTAGCAATTATTGGAATTTTCTTCAAGGTTTTGAAATTTTTCAGAAATTTGAGGATTTTTGCTGAATTTTTGGATGTTTTTTAGACAAGGAAATAATACTTTTTGATGCCTGTAAATGAGGACAGCAGGAGGATTAATAAAGGGTTAACACTCACGACTGTTGGTCGAAGAAGGAGGGGAGGAAGGTGTGTTCATAGGAAGAGAGAGAAGAAGAACACCAAGAGTCTAGGACTGAGAGTAGGGACTTTGAATGTTGGAACTATGACAGGAAAAGGTAGCGAGCTGGTTGACATGATGCAGAGGAAGAAGGTGGACATACTGTGTGTCCAGGAGACCAGGTGGAAAGGTAGTAAAGCTAGAAGTTTAGGAGCAGGGTTCAAGTTGTTCTATCATGGTGTAGATAGGAAGAGAAATGGAGTAGGAGTTATCTTGAAGGAGGAGTTTGTTAGGAATGTCCTGGAGGTAAAAAGAGTGTCAGATCGAGTGATGAGCATGAAGCTAGAAATCGAAGGTGTGATGTTCAATGTTGTTAGTGGGTATGCTCCACAGGTAGGATGTGAGCTGGAGGAGAAGCAGAAATTCTGGTTGGACCTTGATGAAGTGATGCAGAGCATCCCTAGAAGTGAGAGAGTTGTCATTGGTGCAGACTTCAATGGACATGTTGGTGCAGGAAACAGAGATGATGAGGAGGTCATGGGCAGGTTTGGTATCCAGGAGAGGAACGCAGAAGGACAGATGGTGGTTGACTTTGCAAAAAGGATGGAAATGGCTGTAGTGAATACTTTCTTCCAGAAGAGGCAGGAACATAGGGTGACCTATAAGAGTGGAGGTAGGAGCACACAGGTTGACTACATCTTGTGTAGATGGTGTAATCTGAAGGAGATCAGTGACTGCAAAGTAGTGGTAGGTGAGAGTGTAGCCAGACAGCATAGGATGGTGGTGTGTAGGATGACCCTGGTGGTGAAGAAGATGAAGAGGGCAAAGGCAGAGCTGAGGACCAAATGGTGGAAGCTGAAAAAGGAAGAGTGTTGTATGACTTTCAGGAAAGAGTTGAGACAGGCTTTGGATGGTCAGGAGGTGCTTCCAGATGACTGGACAACTACAGCAAATGTGATCAGGGAGACAGGTCGGAGAGTACTTGGTGTGTCATCTGGTAGGAAAGGAGATAAGGAGACTTGGTGGTGGAATGAGGAGGTACAGGAGTGGATCCAGAGAAAGAGGTTAGCTAAGAAGAAGTGGGACACTGAGAGGACTGAAGAGAGTAGACAGGAGTACAGGGAGATGCAGCGTAAGGTGAAAGTAGAGGTGGCAAAGGCCAAACAAGGGGCTTACGATGACTTGTATGCTAGGTTGGACAGTAAGGAGGGAGAGAGACTGATCTGTACAGGTTGGCAAGGCAGAGAGACAGAGATGGGAAGGACGTGCAGCAGGTTAGGGTGATAAAGGATAAGGATGGAAGTGTGTTGACAGGTGCCAATAGTGTGATGGGAAGATGGAAAGAGTACTTTGAAGAGTTGATGAATGAGGAAAATGAGAGAGAACGAAGAGTAGAAGAGGTGACTGTTGTGGACCAGGAAGTAGCAAAGATTAGTAAGGATGAAGTGAGGAGGGCATTGAAGAGGATGAAGAGTGGAAAGGCACTTGGTCCTGATGATATACCTGTGGAGGTATGGAAG
Source organism: Acanthochromis polyacanthus (assembly GCF_021347895.1). NCBI lineage: Eukaryota > Metazoa > Chordata > Actinopteri > Pomacentridae > Acanthochromis > Acanthochromis polyacanthus. The sequence goes on from NC_067136.1 coordinate 5,893,724, forward strand.
TGTCTGAGAGAGGTAGCAGTAGAGTTTCTGACTGGGTTGTTTAACGGGATCTTAGATAGTGAGAAGATGCCCGAGGAATGGAGGAGAAGTGTGCTGGTGCCCATCTTTAAGAACAAGGGAGATGTGCAGAGTTGTGGCAACTACAGAGGAATAAAGCTGATGAGCCACACGATGAAGCTATGGGAAAGAGTAGCTGAAGCTAGACTAAGGGCAGAGGTGAACATCTGTGAGCAGCAGTATGGTTTCATGCCAAGAAAGAGTACAACAGATGCAATATTTGCTTTGAGGATGTTGATAGAGAAGTACAGAGAAGGTCAGAAGGAGCTGCATTGTGTCTTTGTAGATCTGGAGAAAGCTTCTGACAGGGTGCCCAGAGAGGAACTGTGGTTTTGTATGAGGAAGTCTGGAGTGGCAGAGAAGTATGTTAGAGTGGTGCAGGACATGTATGAGGACTGTAAGACAGTGGTGAGGTGTGCTGTAGGAGTAACAGAGGAGTTCAAGGTGGAGGTGGGAGTACATCAGGGATCAGCTCTGAGCCCCTTCTTGTTTGCTATGGTGATGGACAGGATGACAGACGAGGTTAGACAGGAGTCTCCGTGGACTATGATGTTTGCAGATGACATTGTGATCTGTAGTGAGAGCAGGGAACAGGTGGAGGAGAAGCTGGAGGCGTGGAGGTTTGCCCTGGAAAGGAGAGGAATGAAGGTTAGCCGCAGCAAGACGGAGTATCTGTGTGTGAATGAGAGGGACCCAAGTGGAAGAGTGAGGTTACAGGGAGAAGAGATCAAGAAGGTGGAGGATTTTAAGTACTTAGGGTCAACAGTCCAGAGCAATGGAGAGTGTGGAAAAGAGGTGAAGAAGCGTGTACAGGCAGGATGGAACGGCTGGAGAAAAGTGTCAGGTGTGATGTGTGATAGAAGAGTTTCAGCTAAAATGAAAGGAAAGGTTTACAAAACTGTGGTGAGACCAGCCATGTTGTTTGGTCTGGAGACAGTGTCCCTGAGGAAAAGACAGGAGGCAGAGCTGGAGGTAGCAGAAGTGAAGATGCTGAGGTTCTCTTTGGGAGTGACCAGGATGGATAGGATCAGGAATGAGTACATCAGAGGGACAGCACATGTTAGAGGCTTTGGAGATAAAGTCAGAGAGGCCAGACTGAGATGGTTCAGACATGTCCAGAGGAGAGAGAGTGAATATATTGGTAGAAGGATGCTGAGTTTCCCACTGCCAGGCAGGAGGCCTAGAGGAAGACCAAAGAGGAGGTTTATGGATGTGGTTAAAGAGGACATGAAGGTAGTTGGTGTGAGAGAAGAGGATGCAGCAGACAGGGTTAGATGGAGGCAATTGATTCACTGTGGCGACCCCTGAAGGGAAAAGATGAAAGGAAAAGAAGAAGAAGACTCACCTGTCTCAGGTTTAGGATGAGGAGATGGGTGGAGGGAGTTGAAAGCTGGACTAAAACCTGTGAATAAAATCAGTGCAGATGCTGTTGGACATTCAGACAGAAGTGATGCTGCTGATCATCATCAGAACCGGTCTGGTCCAGAGTAACCTCAGCTTTGAGCACAGACAGCATCTAGTCCTCACAACTACAGGTGAAGTCAGGGCCACAGGTAGAACATCACTGCTATGGACCACCGGGACACTGGGGCTCTGTTTCTGTCCTCACACTCACCTGACGCAGGTGAGGCACAGAGGACGCGGACTGAGAGCGCGCGGAGGTCAGACGAGGGCGTGTCCGATAATGGAAGCTTATTTACCGTTAGCCCAACAGCAGCAGCTAGCGGCTAACCGGAGGCTAACCGGAGCATCGGTAGCATTCAGCAGCTAGTGGGCAGCTACCGGACCCGGTGAGCACGGAGACAGAACCGGAGCCGAACCGGACAGCGGCTAACTAACGGACCGAACCAGAAACGGAACCAGAACCCTGGAAGGAGCCTCACCTGGAGGAGCAGAACTCTTCTTTTGTTTTTCTCTTCTGCAGCTTCTTCTTCTTCTGAGGTCTGAGTTCAGACAGCATGCTGCTACTGCCCCCTCTGGTCAGCCACAGTACTGCAGTAATCAGATAACTGTCCCCTGTGGTCAGCCAGAGTACTGCTTCTTCTTCTTTTCCTTTCAGCTTTTCCCTTCAGGGGTCTCCACAGTGAATCAATTGCCTCCATCTAACCCTGTCTGCTGCATCCTCTTCTCTCACACCAACTACCTTCATGTCCTCTTTAACCACATCCATAAACCTCCTCTTTGGTCTTCCTCTAGGCCTCCTGCCTGGCAGTGGGAAACTCAGCATCCTTCTACTGCAGTAACTTTCGTGACTTTTGCACTCCTCTGTTTTTGTTTCTAAGAGCCCTGTAATGTTAAATTTCTCCTTTGTGAGATTAATAAAGTCTATCTTATCTTATCTTATCTTAATCATATTACTGCCCCTGTGGTCAGTAAAGAGTACTGCAGTAATCAGATTACTGTTCCCTCTGGTCAGTCAGAGTACTGCAGTAATGAGATTACTGCCCTATCTGCTCAGTAAAGAGTACTGCAGTAATCAGATTACTGTTCCCTCCGGTCAGCCAGAATACTGCAGTAATCAGATTACTGCCCCTCTGGTCAGGAAAGAGTACTGCAGTAATCAGATTACTGTTCCCTCTGGTCAGGAAAGAGTACTGCAGTAATCAGATTACTGTTCCCTCTGGTCAGCCAGAATACTGCAGTAATCAGATTACTGTTCCCTCTGGTCAGCCAGAGTACTGCAGTAATCAGATTACTGTTCCCTCTGGTCAGCCAGAATACTGCAGTAATCAGATTACTGTTCCCTCTGGTCAGCCAGAGTACTGCAGTAATCAGATTAGTGCCAGCAGAGGAGTACTCCACTCATTTCTGCTCACAGTCATTCAGCTCCCTGTTATTGATCAGTGATCAGAGTTATTGATCACCAGAACCAGACCAGATAGAACCAGACCAGGTAGAGCTGGACCACGTGGAGCCAGGCCATGGGGAACCAGGCCAGGTGGAACTGGACCAGGTGGAACCAGAGCAGGTGGAACCGGACCACATAGAACCAGACCAGATAGAACCAGACCAGGTAGAGCTGGACCACGTGGAGCCAGGCCACGTGGAACCAGGCCAGGTGGAACTGGACCAGGTGGAACCAGAGCAGGTGGAACCGGACCACATAGAACCAGACCAGACAGAACCAGACCAGGTGGAACTAGACCAGGTGGAACTGGACTAGGAAGAACCAGACCAGACAGAACCAGAGCAGGTAGAACCAACCAGGTGGAACTAGACCAGGTAGAACCGGATCATGGAGATCAGGTTCTTCACCTGCACCTCCAATCAGAGAAGTCAGGAAATAATTTCACTGAAGCAGTTTATTTAACAGATCAGAACTTTTCAGTGAGCTTCAAGACGTCCAGAACCAGGACCAGAACCAGAACCAGAACCAGGACCAGAATCAGAAGCAGGAGCAGGACCAGAATCAGGACCAGAACCATGACCAGGACCAGGATGTTACATGTTGATGTTTCTGTGCAGCACGTGTGTGTTTCCTTCTGTTGTGTTTGTAACAGGGCTTGACTGTAAACACTCAGCTGATAACGGAGGTAACTACAGGTCACACACACACACAAACACACACACTCAGCACTCGGCTTTGCTCCCTTCCGGTATTGGTCTGACGTCGGGGCGTGCTGGTTGTCATGGTGACCGTATAAACAGGGAGCGGCTCACGCTCATAAAAGCCTGCAGGAGTCTCTGCTCTGTCTGATCTGCGCGAGACGAAGAGATGGACGGACGTCAGGTGAGTGAGGAACTGCTACTAGTGATGGCGAGATGAAGCTTCATGAAGCACTGAGGCTTTCCATCCAGTTGGTTCACTCATGGTTCGAAGCTTCATGGTACTTCTTTTGCTCTACTGCGCCATCAAGTGGACAAATAAAAGTAAAACAGGCAGAGTGCCTATAATGACATGCTGGCTTTGCTATGTGAAGCTTTGAATTGTGTTTAAATGATAATGCCAATAAACACATAATATACTTAATATAGTGTCTGTTTTTCCTGACAGCAGAGATAGAGAGGAAAGTGGAAAAAATGGGGAGAGATTTGAGATCTGTAGTTTGACTGCTTGATTGAGGTCAGGTTCTGGTTTTCTGTAAAGTGTTTAGATACTTTTAATTGTAATAAAGGCGACATAAATAAAATGTGCTTGTGCTTCTTTTTGTTTTGTGACTGTGTTTGTGGTACCATTGTAAAACTAAAGTAGGGACAGCATTTTATTTGATATTATTCAAAAATATGAGAATTATTCCACAGAGCTGGGATTTAGGTGGTTTCTTTTTTTGGACAATATTTCTCCAGCTCCTTGGAACACCTCACCTTTAATAAAATCATACATATTAGGACTGATAGTTCAATATATGGCAGGTATCCAATATATTATGAGTTTTCCCACATAAAAACCTTATTATGAGTAGTCAACTCAAAATACTCCCACACGGGTGAGGACTTCCTCTTTCTTCCTTGCTCCGTCTGTGAGAGAGTATTTGTGATATAACCAACAAACATGGAACTGGCAGGAATTTGAATGTTCTTACAGTGTTTTCTTGTAAAATCACTGTCAGCACAATATATATATATATATATATATATATATATATATATATATGCACCATCACATGAATTAATCATTACCCAACACCAGTGTATAGTTTACAGCTCATTTTATCAATAATAAAACTTTTGTACATATTTCACTTACACATGTTGTCTTTCAGAATAGGTAACACAGAAACTAACACATGCTTTGCAGGCCCTGCTGTAGAACTGTGGCTCCCAGTGGCTTCTTTACATACACGTCAGTGTCTAGTTCCCATGTGACTGAAGAAGGTGACAGAAGGTGCAGACACCAAATACAGGAGTTACATTTACAAATGGTAAAACTGACACACAAACACCCATAATTTTACACAACCCATAAACCAATGTAAAAGAAAAAAATATATAATGCCTCACATCAAAGCACTGCAGTTGGGAAATAATCTAAACTGCTGCTCTTCCTACACTTCTCCTACTCCTCCAGCTACTGCTATTTCACACCGAATAATACTAACTAATAATACTTACTGAATAACACTAACTACAACTCGCTCTCACTCCTCTCTCCACAAACGCCAACAACACCCACAGTGTGGCTCGAGATTCGAAACGTTTTTATGGGACAGCGATACGTTGAACGAACCAATCACGTGATCTGCACAAACCGAGGCCTCGTTTGTCATCGGTCACGTGACTTTTTCAGAAGCGACCCAAGCTTTTTTTTTTTTTTTTTTTTTTCTTTTTTTTTAGAAGCGACCCAAGCCTCGAAGCGAAGCTTCATCTGACACGCCCACTTTTACTCGAAACACGCCTCGATGCCTCGGTTCATTTGTCCCATCACCAACTGCTACCTGTTACCTGTAAGCTGTTAGCTCTTACCTATTAGCTGTAAGCTGTTTCCTGTTATCTGTTACCTATTGGCTGTAAGCTGTTAGCTGTTACCTGTCACCTGTTGGCTGTAAGCTGTTAGCTCTTACCTATTAGCTGTAAGCTGTTTCCTGTTACCTATTGGCTGTAAGCTGTTAGCTGTTAACTGTAAGCTGTTAGCTGTAAGCTGTTACCTGTTGGCTGTAAGCTGTTAGCTGTTACCTATTAGCTGTAAGCTGTTACCTGTCACCTGTTGGCTGTAAGCTGTTAGCTGTAAGCTGTTGGCTGTAAGCTGTTAGCTCTTACCTATTAGCTGTAAGCTGTTTCCTGTTATCTGTTACCTATTGGCTGTAAGCTGTTAGCTGTTAACTGTTAACTGTTAGCTGTAAGCTGTTAGCTGTTACCTATTAGCTGTAAGCTGTTACCTGTCACCTATTGGCTGTAAGCTGTTAGCTGTAAGCTGTTGGCTGTAAGCTGTTAGCTATTAGCTGTTAGCTGTTACCTATTAGCTGTAAGCTGTAAGCTGTTAGCTGTTACCTGTTAGCGTGCGGTCCGATGCGGGATTATTGATCAGGTATCAGACAGGTGTTGTGCACTCGGCTGATTCTGGTCGTTCCACTTTTTCAAACTGGACCTGGTTCTGAGACCAGGCGGACTGCAGCCCCAGAACGGGTTCAAAGGGGAACAAACAGAGCCAGCTGGTCCTACTGGTCCAAGTTGACTGTGATCTGGACTCGGGGATGTGCCGAGGGGCGGGGCCTCCTCAGGTATGCAGGAACATAGACTGTATATAAAGATGGACGTTGCATCTGGCTCCAGAATTGAAGCAAACCCGGAAGTGTCAAAAACTTGCAATATCACGCCGTCCTCTAGGGTTGGCTCCAAAAAGCTTTTGCTCCATAGACCCCAATTCATTTTTGGAAAAAATAAAATGTGATAGACTGATGTTCTACAGCTCAGGATTTTTTTCCCGTTAGTTTTCATGGTCAAAATGAGAGATCAGGTGGCCGATCTTAAAATAAATCAATACTGAATTTTAAATAAATCGTTAAAGTTGGCGGAGCCAGGGGGCGTGGCTATACTTGATAGACAGCAACAGAAGCCTCTGCGGTAAAATGTGGGCGGGATAAGAGAGTCCTCAGCCAATCCTGCCCCTAGTTGCTCTCCGGTCCCGTCTGTCTGATGACGCTTTTTACGTCACTGGCTCCAAAAAATCCAAAACGGCGACCAGGAAGTAGCAAAATCCGGACTTCATTTTCTCGCCGTTGAAACCAGCGGGTGACGTCACGGTTAGTTCACGCCTGTGCAGGAGACGGGGCACTGCACTGTTTCCTGGTTGCTAGGAAACAAAAAAAGACACAGAGCCACCAGGTGTTGTGTGTCTGATATGAAGATTGTGTTTCCAGGTAGGGCTGCATGATTATTTTGATCAATATTGTAATCACGATTATTAATCACGGTTGTTCATCATGTTACAGAAAATATCTGTATTTTTATTGCACTACTTTTAAGCGAACAATATATGAAGCGTTTTCAGTGCAAAATGAAACTTTAAATAAGAATAAATGAAAAATAATAGTAAAATAAAATTTGCCCAAGAATTTAAAATTTACCAAGTGCTAAATGGGAAAAAAAATGTTCTATTCAGAGTGCAACCACAAAGTGCAACTCAACGGAAACAATTACACTTTGGAGAAATAATTGCACGAGGGGATCACATATTTATTGTCCTGTATTTTGACCATTTTTCTGAAGCCCTCGTTGCTCACTGTATTTAATGGACACATGTCTTTGGCCAAATTAAACGATATTGCGTCCGTTATCTCTGTGTGTCTTTGGGAGGTAGCTGATACGGTGTTGCCCGATGCAGGGTCGCTGTAAGGGTTGTCTGGGTTGCCGTTGGACACGGACGGGGATTTTGTGAATCAACGTTAGCTTTAGCCTTCATGCATTCCTCGTATTTGTGATGTTTTTTCAGATGGTTAAACAGATTAGTTGTGTTACTGTGTGGGGCAGACAACTCTGTTACACTCTTTACATACGACTTGTTCTTGTTTAACGTCACTTGCCCTGAATCCAAAACAAGTCCAGAAGATGGATGCTGATCCGTTTGGAGGCACCAGCTCCTCACCATGATGCTGCTCATCTCCAAATGCTGCTGTACTTTCTTCTCTCAACATGACTCGCTCTCATCAGCCCAGTCCACTGAGTGATTTGAGGCTGCCGCTGCAGGGTGCGCTCGCTTGTTATTTAGGCAGCTTAATGAAGCCTTAACCATGTGTTCGCCTCCTGGTGGTTGGCTGACTACTGGTTGACAAGGCGCTTGATAAGATATGCAGCAGAGCCCACATTTTAAATGTAAATATCACCAACGATCAGGTTAATTTAATTGTGGCAGCCAAAATCGTGATCGCGATGAAAATTCGATTAATTGTGCAGCCCTATTTCCAGGTGAGCGTTGTGTGTCTACTGCTGGAGATGATGGTGATTGGACGGAACGCTGCGTCATGTCCTCCCTGTCAACCAGGTGTGTGTGTCCTCATGGTGCATGTCTGTCCTCATTGTGTTGTGTGTGTCTCTGTCCTCATGGTGTTGTGTGTGTCTGTCCTCGTGTTGTGCGTGTCTGTCCTCGTGTTGTGCGTGTCTGTCCTCGTGGCACGTGTCTGTCCTCGTGGTGTCTGTCCTCATGGTGCGTGTCTGTCCTCGTGGTGTCTGTCCTCATGTTGTGTGTGTCTGTCCTCATGGTGTCTGTCCTCATGGTGTTGTGTGTGTCTGTCCTCGTGTTGTGCGTGTCTGTCCTCGTGTTGTGCGTGTCTGTCCTCGTGGCACGTGTCTGTCCTCGTGGTGTCTGTCCTCATGGTGCGTGTCTGTCCTCGTGGTGTCTGTCCTCATGTTGTGTGTGTCTGTCCTCATGGTGTCTGTCCTCATGTTGTGTGTGTCTGTCCTCATGGTGTCTGTCCTTATGTTGTGTGTGTCTGTCCTCATGGTGCGTGTCTGTCCTCATGGTGCGTGTCTGTCCTCATGGTGCGTGTCTGTCCTCATGTTGTGTGTCTGTCCTCATGGTGTCTGTCCTCATGTTGTGTGTGTCTGTCCTCATGGTGTCTGTCCTCATGTTGTGTGTGTCTGTCCTCATGGTGTCTGTCCTCATGGTGTCTGTCCTCATGGTGCATGTCTGTCCTCATGGTGTCTGTCCTCATGGTGTCTGTCCTCATGTTGTGTGTGTCTGTCCTCATGGTGTCTGTCCTCATGTTGTGTGTGTCTGTCCTCATGGTGTCTGTCCTCATGGTGCGTGTCTGTCCTCATGGTGCGTGTCTGTCCTCATGGTGCGTGTCTGTCCTCATGGTGCGTGTCTGTCCTCATGGTGTCTGTCCTCATGGTGTCTGTCCTCATGGTGCGTGTCTGTCCTCATGGTGCGTGTCTGTCCTCATGGTGCGTGTCTGTCCTCATGTTGTGTGTCTGTCCTCATGGTGTGTGTCTGTCCTCATGGTGGGTGTCTGTCCTCATGTTGGGTGTCTGTCCTCATGTTGTGTGTCTGTCCTCATGTTGTGTGTCTGTCCTCATGGTGTCTGTCCTCATGGTGTCTGTCCTCATGTTGCGTGTCTGTCCTCATGGTGCGTGTCTGTCCTCATGGTGTCTGTCCTCATGGTGTGTGTCTGTCCTCATGGTGTGTGTCTGTCCTCATGGTGTCTGTCCTCATGGTGCGTGTCTGTCCTCATGGTGTCTGTCCTCATGGTGCGTGTCTGTCCTCATGGTGCGTGTCTGTCCTCATGTTGCGTGTCTGTCCTCATGGTGCGTGTCTGTCCTCATGGTGCGTGTCTGTCCTCATGGTGTGTGTCTCCTGCAGGTTTCTTCTTGGTCCAGAACTGTTCCCTCCGTAGTGGTGGGGGTGGGGTGGGGATCCGGTGTCAACCTTGCACTGACTGTTCAGGTAAACTCACCTGTTCAGGTAAACTCACCTGTTCAGGTAAACTCACCTGTTCAGGTACAGTTTTACTAAATGAATTCATGTCCTTCTAGTTTTCTCCTTTTCCTGCTCAGGTTCATTTACCAAAAATAAACCAATGATTATTTCAGTTAAAGAGAAACTAGATTCCTGTAAAGTTACAGTTATTGGCAGGTGATTGGTTGATTATTGGCTGGTTATTGGATGATCAGGACTCTGTGGTCTGGTTGGTGGTTGGTTATTGATTGGTTATTGGTTAGTTAGGGTTACGACTCTGTAGTCTGGTTATTGATTGATTTTTGACAGGTTATTGGTTGGTTATTGACTGGTTATTGGCTGATTATTGGATGATCAGGACTCTGTGGTCTGGTCGGTGGTCCAATCGTTCTGTCTTCTGTGTCCTCCAGCTACTCATCAGGAAACTGAGGTTGAGTGCTCGAAGTTCTCCGATTCTGTGTGCAGAAACCAAACCACCAGCGCCATGACGGCAACATCTGCAGGACCTCCAGGTGAGCTCACCTGAAGCAGCATGCTTCCTGTGACATCACAGTCAACTGAAAGCTTTCTGTCTGAGCTCCTCATGACTCTTCTCCTTGTTCTCTGTCCTCCTCCTCCTGTCTACAGTCTCTCCTCATGACACGTGGCTCATCCTCAGTGTGATGTAAGATTCAGTCCCCTGTAATCTGCTGATTCTCTAATCACTGAAGAAACTCCAATCTGTCAGCAGGAGGATGGCACAGTTCATATTTCTGGGGGAATAGACGGGAAATAAAAGCATCTTAAAAGTGAAGTCACTTTCTGAGTTGAATATCTCCAGAAACGGAAAACAGTTTCCAGTAGATTCAAATGATTGAATGGATTAAGCAGAGATCAGAGCTGTCATTATTTCAACATAAAAATAGAAAACTGGTCTGGGGTCTCCATAAAGCTCCATCCAGGCTGGTCTAGGGTCTCCATAAAGCTCCATCCAGGCTGGTCTGGGGTCTCCATAAAGCTCCATCCAGACTGGTCAAGTGTCTCCATAAAGCTCCATCCAGGCTGGTCTAGGGTCTCCATAAAGCTCCATCCAGACTGGTCTAGTGTCTCCATAAAGCTCCATCCAGGCTGGTCTAGGGTCTCCATAAAGCTCCCTCCAGACTGGTCTGGGGTCTCCATAAAGCTCCATCCAGACTGGTCTGGGGTCTCCATAAAGCTCCATCCAGGCTGGTCTGGGGTCTCCATAAAGCTCCATCCAGACTGGTCTATGGTCTCCATAAAGCTCCATCCAGACTGGTCTATGGTCTCCATAAAGCTCCATCCAGACTGGTCTATGGTCTCCATAAAGCTCCCTCCAGACTGGTCTGGGGTCTCCATAAAGCTCCATCCAGACTGGTCTAGTGTCTCCATAAAGCTCCCTCCAGACTAGTCTGGGGTCTCCATAAAGCTCCATCCAGGCTGGTCTGGGGTCTCCATAAAGCTCCATCCAGACTGGTCTATGGTCTCCATAAAGCTCCATCCAGACTGGTCTGGGGTCTCCATAAAGCTCCCTCCAGACTGGTCTGGGGTCTCCATAAAACTCCATCCAGACTGGTCTATGGTCTCCATAAAGCTCCATCCAGACTGGTCTAGGCTCTCCATAAAGCTCCATCCAGACTGGTCTATGGTCTCCATAAAGCTCCATCCAGACTGGTCTAGGCTCTCCATAAAGCTCCATCCAGACTGGTCTAGGGTCTCCATAAAGCTCCATCCAGACCGGTCTAGGGTCTCCATAAAGCTCCCTCCAGACTAGTCTGGGGTCTCCATAAAGCTCCATCCAGGCTGGTCTGGGGTCTCCATAAAGCTCCATCCAGACTGGTCTATGGTCTCCATAAAGCTCCATCCAGACTGGTCTATGGTCTCCATAAAGCTCCATCCAGACCGGTCTACGGTCTCCATAAAGCTCCATCCAGACCGGTCTACGGTCTCCATAAAGCTCCATCCAGACTGGTCTATGGTCTCCATAAAGCTCCATCCAGACTGGTCTAGTGTCTCCATAAAGCTCCATCCAGACTGGTCTGGGGTCTCCATAAAGCTCCATCCAGACTGGTCTGGGGTCTCCATAAAGCTCCATCCTGGCTGGTCTATGGTCTCCATAAAGCTCCATCCAGACCGGTCTAGGGTCTCCATAAAGCTCCATCCAGACTGGTCTAGTGTCTCCATAAAGCTCCATCCAGACTGGTCTATGGTCTCCATAAAGCTCCATCCAGACTGGTCTGGGGTCTCCATAAAGCTCCATCCTGGCTGGTCTATGGTCTCCATAAAGCTCCATCCAGACCGGTCTAGGGTCTCCATAAAGCTCCATCCAGACTGGTCTGGGGTCTCCATAAAACTCCATCCAGACTGGTCTATGGTCTCCATAAAGCTCCATCCAGACTGGTCTAGGCTCTCCATAAAGCTCCATCCAGACTGGTCTATGGTCTCCATAAAGCTCCATCCAGACTGGTCTAGGCTCTCCATAAAGCTCCATCCAGACTGGTCTAGGGTCTCCATAAAGCTCCATCCAGACCGGTCTAGGGTCTCCATAAAGCTCCCTCCAGACTAGTCTGGGGTCTCCATAAAGCTCCATCCAGGCTGGTCTGGGGTCTCCATAAAGCTCCATCCAGACTGGTCTATGGTCTCCATAAAGCTCCATCCAGACTGGTCTATGGTCTCCATAAAGCTCCATCCAGACCGGTCTACGGTCTCCATAAAGCTCCATCCAGACCGGTCTACGGTCTCCATAAAGCTCCATCCAGACTGGTCTATGGTCTCCATAAAGCTCCATCCAGACTGGTCTAGTGTCTCCATAAAGCTCCATCCAGACCGGTCTACGGTCTCCATAAAGCTCCATCCTGGCTGGTCTATGGTCTCCATAAAGCTCCATCCAGACCGGTCTATGGTCTCCATAAAGCTCCATCCTGGCTGGTCTATGGTCTCCATAAAGCTCCATCCAGACTGGTCTAGTGTCTCCATAAAGCTCCATCCAGACTGGCCTATGGTCTCCATAAAGCTCCCTCCAGACTGGTCTAGGCTCTCCATAAGCTCCATCCAGACTGGTCTAGGGTCTCCATAAGCTCCATCCAGACTGGTCTAGGGTCTCCATAAAGCTCCATCCAGACCGGTCTATGGTCTCCATGAAGCTCCATCCTGGCTGGTCTATGGTCTCCATAAAGCTCCCTCCAGACTGGTCTGGGGTCTCCATAAAGCTCCATCCAGACCGGTCTAGGGTCTCCATAAAGCTCCATCCAGACCGGTCTAGGGTTTCCATAAAGCTCCATCCAGACCGGTCTAGGGTTTCCATAAAGCTCCATCCAGACCGGTCTAGGGTTTCCATAAAGCTCCATCCAGACCGGTCTAGGGTTTCCATAAAGCTCCATCCAGACCGGTCTAGGGTCTCCATAAAGCTCCATCCAGACCGGTCTAGGGTTTCCATAAAGCTCCATCCAGACCGGTCTAGGGTCTCCATAAAGCTCCATCCAGACTGGTCTAGGGTCTCCATAAAGCTCCATCCAGACTGGTCTAGTGTCTCCATAAAGCTCCATCCAGACCGGTCTAGTGTCTCCATAAAGCTCCTACTGTCTATCTACAGATGGATCCATGTTTCCACTGAAATCCAGTCTTTGGTCCTCATTTCTCCAAAAGAATCTGATGTGTTAAAGTTTTATTTCTCATCATAATGAACTCTTAAAATGACTTCCTGGTTAAGATGTTTTTGGGTTTTTTTTAGGGTGAAAACAGAAAAATTCTCAGATCTGAAACCTAAAATCAGTGAATCATTTGACAGATCTTAGGTTTGGGTCTGAACTAATGAATGTGCAGCAGTCTGGTGTTTCAGCTCTTTAAATCTAGACCTAGTTAGTTCACCTCTGCAGGTAGAACTCCTGTCCTAACTGCTGACGGCCTCTGATTGGCTGCACAGATGGATGGGCTGATCTGATTGGCTCTGGCTAACGTTTGGTGTGTTTGTCTCTGCAGATCTTTCTCCGTCTTCCTGATCCTGCTGCTCAGTCTGTCTCTCGCCCTGCTGGCCTGCAGAAAGCAGCACGGCAACAAGCACCCTGGTAACAAGCTCCTCCCCCAGCCTCTACCTGCTCCCATCAGATAAGAGGCCCCGCCCACCCTGGCACTCACCTGGCTGTTTTCTGTGCAGGTCTGAATGTGCCCTGACTGGCGAGGCTGCAGCTCTGAAGGAAAATCATTCCACCGTCTCCTCAGCGTCCCTGCTGGAGGAAGCTGATCCAGGTGCTGATCCAAGTCCTCATCCAGGTGCTGATCCATTTCCGGATCCAAGTCCTCATCAAGGTGCTGATTCAAGTCCTGATTCAGGTCCTGATCTAGTTGCTGATCCAGGTCCTGATCCAGATCGCCACAACCCAGGACCTAGGGTGAAAGAACATCTGTAGTCCAGGTGTTGACCAGGCCCAGTCCAGTCTGACCGCCTGAGTACAGGTGAAGCTGCTTTAGTCCAGGTGTAGTTCAGGTCTAGTTGGTTTAGTCCAGGTGTAGATGGTTTAGTCCAGATGTAGTTCAGGTCTAGTTGGTTTAGTCCAGGTGTAGATGGTTTAGTCCAGATGTAGTTCAGGTCTCGTTGGTTTAGTCCAGGTGTAGTTGGTTTAGTCCAGGTGTAGTTCAGGTCTCGTTGGTTTAGTCCAGGTGTAGTTGGTTTAGTCCAGGTGTAGTTCAGGTCTCGTTGGTTTAGTCCAGGTGTAGTTGGTTTAGTCCAGGTGTAGATGGTTTAGTCCAGGTGTAGTTCAGGTCTAGTTGGTTTAGTCCAGGTGGAGATGGTTTAGTCCAGGTGTAGTTGGTTTAGTCCAGGTGTAGTTCAGGTCTAGTTGGTTTAGTCCAGGTGTAGTTGGTTTAGTCCAGGTGTAGTTCAGGTCTCGTTGGTTTAGTCCAGGTGTAGTTGGTTTAGTCCAGGTGTAGTTCAGGTCTCGTTGGTTTAGTCCAGGTGTAGTTGGTTTAGTCCAGGTGTAGTTGGTTTAGTCCAGGTGTAGATGGTTTAGTCCAGGTGTAGATGGTTTAGTCCAGGTGTAGTTCAGGTCTAGTTGGTTTAGTCCAGGTGTAGTTGGTTTAGTCCAGGTGTAGTTCAGGTCTCGTTGGTTTAGTCCAGGTGTAGTTGGTTTAGTCCAGGTGTAGTTCAGGTCTCGTTGGTTTAGTCCAGGTGTAGTTGGTTTAGTCCAGGTGTAGTTGGTTTAGTCCAGGTGTAGATGGTTTAGTCCAGCTCTTGGTCCAGACATTTCAGAAGCAGTCTAGCATAAGCAGACCTGTGTCTTTTGTTAGCCAATCAGATGGAAGAACCTGTGTGCTGTGACCTCACCGTGTGCAGAGTGTCATACATGTAGTTTCTGTCAGAGACACGTTGTCTCCTCCTGCTGGTGGACTCTCCTCTAGAAGTCCTGCGGATGTTCGGTTCTCCAGTTTCCCAGAATGCACCTGTCTTCCTGCACAGTCGCAGCAGCCGAGAGGAAAATCAGTGGAATGATCCTTTATCTGTATTCATGTATGTGTGAGACGTAACCATGGTAACAGCTTATTTGACATTAGTTTACTGGGATCACAGTAACTGCAGTCTACTGTAGCCATGGTTACAGCAGTTAAACATAACCATGGTAACAGTTTTATTCATGTTTATATGATCATACAGCTATGATATTTAGTTTATTTATGTTATTATTAACATACAGCTGTTATATTTAGTTTTAATATTTTTATTATCATACAGCTGTTATATTTAGTTTATTTATGTTATCATACAGCTGTTATATTTAGTTTATTTATGTTATTAACATACTGCTGTTATATTTAGTTTTAATATTTTTATTATCATACAGCTGTTATATTTAGTTTATTTATGTTATTAACATACAGCTGTTATATTTAGTTTTAATATTTTTATTATCATACAGCTGTTATATTTAGTTTATTTATGTTATTATCATACAGCTGTTATATTTAGTTTATGTTATTAACATACAGCTGTTATATTTAGTTTTAATATTTTTATTATCATACAGCTGTTATATTTAGTTTATTTATGTTATAATCATACAGCTGTTATATTTAGTTTATGTTATTAACATACAGCTGTTATATTTAGTTTATTTATGTTATTAACATACAGCTGTTATATTTAGTTTTAATATTTTTATTAACATACTGCTGTTATATTTAGTTTTATTTATGGTATTATCATACAGCTGTTATATTTAGTTTATTTATGTTATCATACAGCTGTTATATTTAGTTTTATTTATGTTATTAACATACAGCTGTTATATTTAGTTTTATTTCTATTTTTATTAACATACAGCTGTTATATTTAGTTTTATTTCTATTTTTATTAACATACAGCTGTTATATTTAGTTTTAATATTTTTAATAACATACAGCTGTTATATTTAGTTTTAATATTTTTATTAACATACAGCTGTTATATTTAGTTTTATTTCTATTTTTATTAACATACAGCTGTTATATTTAGTTTTATTTCTATTTTTATTAACATACAGCTGTTATATTTAGTTTTAATATTTTTATTAACATACAGCTGTTATATTTAGTTTTAATATTTTTATTAACATACAGCTGTTATATTTAGTTTTATTTCTATTTTTATTAACATACAGCTGTTATATATAGTTTTATTTATGTTATTATTAACATACAGCTGTTATATTTAGTTTTAATATTTTTAATAACAAACAGCTGTTATATTTAGTTTTAATATTTTTAATAACATACAGCTGTTATATTTAGTTTATTTATGTTTTTATTAACACAGCTTTAGTTTTATTTCTTTATGTTGCTGCCAACACTGTAACTGTAACATTGTTTGTGAGACTCAGACGTCGGTGTTTTAAAGAAGAACTCAGTTTATTTCTACCAGACGTTTGTTAAATCCACAGAGTGGGCAGATCTGTGACGACGGCAGCGTGTTTAATGGATAAAACTTTATTCTGAATAAATCATGTTTAATATCTTCTGTTTACTGTTAAAGACTTTATTCACAATATATGGTGTTTAATGATGGATCAAAACTTTATTGTGAATAAATCGTGTTTAAACTTCCTCTTTTTGCTGCTGAAGCGTTCTTTCGTCTCAGTTTCACAACCGTCTGTTTCTGAGGATTATGAGTCAACAGCTGCAGTTCACTGGGACTTCTGGTCACACAACACACACACACACACACACACACACACACACACACACACACACACACACACACACACACACAGCGTTGCCATGACGATGTCACACACTTCCTCACTCTCTGACATCGTGACCAGAGTTCAGCCTGTCTCAGACTGATCAGGTTATTGATTATTGCTGAGATTTAAATGTGTTGATTTGATCACAGCTTCAACCTGAACACTGCACTCATTAACAATAGATCGATCACTCCTGACCACTATTGATCACTATTGATCACTGATTCTGTCACAGCACATACTTCATACTTCATATTTTATACTTCATACTTTGAACCTGAAACTGCGCTTTCAGTCTCAGTCACTGATCTATAAATAGAACCTGGATGTTGCATCTGACTAAGCGGGCAGCTAAACTTTGAGGTAAGCGGGGCTGGGCTAGCAGCCATACTACGGCCCCCAATAAGCAGTAGTGCAGAGTCCCGGGCTTTGGCTTAGGCATTTAGTTTTATGTGAAGGCCTGCTTAATAACAGCCTCAACTATTATTTCTTGTAAATAAATTCTGCGTGTCTTTAGCTTATTATAATTATGTCAATAATATAGAGGGGAGAATTAGAGATGTCTTCAACTTTAGGCAAAAATATTAACAAATTACTTGGACTATAAAAAACCAGACACTTGCTTTAGTTCCAGTAATCAGTACTGTACAGTACTATATGCACAATGAAACTGTTTTCTGGTTATGCAAAATGAATATTAACAGATTTGTTTAAAATTCAAATAATGTTTTATTTTTGTTATTGTCGTTGTTTCTCTCTCTGGTGTCCATGATGTGCAGGTGAAGGAGAAAATGTCCGTGACACTGACTTTCTTTAAAAGTATTTTATTAAAAGAAAGAGCAGCATCAGTACAGACAGAACCTGCCTGGAAGGAGTCGGCCAGTTGAATCCTCCTTGCTGGACAATGACCAGCAATCAGGTTTTATAGGTTTTTAACATATAGGAGGGGTTAAAACAAATGGTTCTTTGTTGCCTACCATATGGGGAAAGCAGAGAGCATCCCCAAACAACTCCCCCATGTCTACAACAGCTGAAGAATCCCTAAATCAGTGTTTTAGACAGAAGAACCCTCATAAAAACACCTCCAACAGGGCTCTGTAAACAGGAGAACACTTTCCCATGGCATGGGTAGAATATAATGCAGGTTCCATCTGTGGTCAGAGACACCAGAGCAGACACTACATATAACAAGCAACTCATATCAGATACTAGAACAAACAAAACAGATTCTATACTACTAACTTATTAAGTAATACATGTAACAGATCAGTTACCACATTATGCAATAAACTTAAAGTTTTAATATGTTCACAGTATTATTTAAGTGAAATAACCTGTTTTTCACATTATTACAGGAACAGATTAATATTATATTATTCAATATACATGTAAAACACGCAAATGTACACGTGTTTATATAATATGATAAAAAGATAATAACACACAGCAATAGAAACAAGCAAATACAACTGAATAACAAAATTAATAAATACAATAAAGTTACATGTAGGCCTAGCTGTACATATCACATTCTACTGGTGTTTAAGAGAACTAGCTTCAAAAACTGTTTTCTGACTTTTTCTCCTGTCATCCTCTCTGTGTGTGATTTAGCAATGTGGTGCATGTGGATTTTACAGTAACAGCTAGAGAGGATTTAATTAGCTATATATGTCTAAATATTTATTTACCCGTTTAACTTCAGTGGCCTGTATTAGGGCCGTCTTGAGATGTGGAAGCATATTTTGCTAAATTTACCGAAGCTGCAAACTCGATGATAAAAACATTATACACCATGGAAAGCTTAGATTCTCATGAGGGTCGCGGGGCTGCTGGAGCAAATAGGCTGTATTGGCTGAACAGGATTGTGTTGGTTCGTTCCACTCACATGGATCTACATGAACTCTGCTTTATAAGATATATCTATTGCTAATTAGTGCCCAAAAAAAGTTTCTACTCACCGTTTCCAGTCATTTTTTAATAATTAGCGTTTTTATGTCGGTCTTTTTTTTACTGTGGCGTAGTGATATTTAGACAGGCGGACTAGGATTTGCAGTGCGTGCAGCGGTTTTTGGTCACATGGACCAATAGGAGCCGAGTCCTGTTGCCATGGTTTCAGATAAAAACAACATGGCGTCCACTGTGTCTACCACAGATACGAGTGAAAAGAAAAGAAAGACAAGGAAACCGCCTTCAAAAGTTACTAAAAAAGGATCGAAACGATGCTATATGCATCTGACAGATGTCCAGGGTGAATAGGCTGTACTGGGACCATGGAAAAAGTGCCTAGAAAGTGAATTTCGCTCCACTACACTGGATCTACGTGTTCGATACATTTTTTCATAGACAATACCCTTCTAGACTCTGGGTTAACAGTTCTACTCAGAATATTTGTCTGAACTTTGTCACCAGCCAGAAATGTATCTTTATGAGAATACCCAAAAAACAAAATCTGGTGCTGCTGTTTTTGCTTGTTTTAGGTGCTATGCTAATTCTGGCAACACAAAATCTTAATCACATGTCATAAACACATCTACCAAACATTTGAATCGGTGCCTTAGTGTGCACATAGGTGAATTCAGAGCGAGAAATGTAGGTAACTTCTTGAAGGAAACGCTTCATCTTCAGTGATTTGCACCCAGCACAATGAAATATATCGTACATTTAGCTAAAAGCTTATGTGTCATATATTAAAAATATCACAACCTATTGTGTAATGAAAGATATAAAATAAAAATGCACACCATGGCCATAAATGGCTGAAAATCAACAGAATTGCTACCACGCCCTCCTAAATCTGAATAATGGCAAAAATGGAATAAGACAAAAAAATAAATGCACAAAAGGTCAGAGTCATTCACAAGTATGGTATAAAACATTTATTCAAATACGACAATGTCTCTGAATATGAAAATATAGATTAATACACAGACAAATACGTTGCAGACTCATACATAAGTTTGTGTGCCCTCATGCTGCGGTTGTACTCATGACCACTGATCACCCCACTGATGGATCCTGGGGCAACAACTTCTGACTCCATGAGTATATCCTGCAATCCTGCATCACCAAACCTTTTTCCTAAAATACCTAGGAAAGACATGCATGTATGAAACTCACTTAGTCGAATCACGAGCCGCTTCATGAAATCGTCATTTTTCCAGCGGATTTGTTGAGCTTTGGCATATATAGCTTGGTCAAAAACTAATACTACCTGGTCCAGTTCTAGCTGATCAGCAGCAACACTTCTCTTCAGAATTGTGTTAACAGTTGACATCTCTGTCGGTGAAGCCTCAATGACTGGAAGATAATACAATGCTGACTTTTGCAAAGTCGCATTACATTGCAGCATTGTATAGAAACCTGTCCAGCTTGGCACTGTGCATGCTTCAGAATCTGCATACTTCAATAAAACATTTGCCAGTTCAGTTTTGGCAGCAGACACAGTATTCAACCTGTATGTTTCTGCCTGCAATGGAACACTTTCCTTGTGAGAAGCTCTGTGGCCCTTGTCTGTTAGACTGTTGGTAGTGTTCTACAGGGATGCTAGGAGGTGCTTTGAATGTGTAAACTCAATTCAATTCAATTCAATTCAATTTTATTTATATAGCGTCAATTACAGCCAACTCGTCTCAAGACGCTTTACAGAACCCAAATGCCTGACCCCCAGAGCAGCCCAAAGGCGACAGTGGCAGGAAAACACCCTTTTAACAGGGAAGAAACCTCGAGCAGAACCCGGCTCTATATAGGGGGGACCCATCTGCCTGCTGGCCGGGTGGGTTGAGAGGGACAGAGGAGGGCAAGGGGGAGGGATGGGAGAAGAGGGAGGGGTGGGAAAGCAAGGAAAACACAACACACATTTGGATACATGCATGACAGGATATGTGACACAGACAAAGTATAAGCTAACATTGAAAACTGACTCATAGTTTACTCTGATGATGTACGGCTCTGACATTAAACATACTCCATATATAGCTAGCAGTAAAATTCAAACAGTATGTAAGTTAGCATAACAGTATAGTGAAGGCAATGCAGAGTTGACTGGTGGAAAAAGGGAGTTGGAAGCAGAGGGCTGGAGGAAGGTCAGCAGCAGCATCCCACAGTGGACATGATGGAGACTGGACCAGCTGGTGGAACATCAACCACAGATCTGAAGCATCCAGCTCTGGGACCAGGGACACTCGGAGAAATAGCACAGGGGGAAACAGAGTGAATGTACTGCAATAACGGTATACATATTAAATGTAAAGGTAGATAGAGAAGGGCTCAGTGCGTCAAGAAAAGTCCCCCAGCAGCCTATAGGCCTATAGCAGCATGACTAGAGGCAGAACGAAGGGACGTCCAAGAAGGAGTCAGCTGTGCAATGAAGACACAAGCCGAACCCCTGTGGGTCACCCAGTCAGCCCCAACTATAAGATTTGTCAAAAAGGAACGCTTTAAGCCTGGTCTTAAAAATAGAGAGGGTGTCTGCCTCCAGAACCCAAACTGGGAGCAGGTTCCACAGGAGAGGAGCTGATAACTGAAGGCTCTGCCTCCCATTCTACTTTTAGAAATTCTAGGAACAACAAGTAAGCCTGCAGCTTGAGAGCGAAGAGTTCTACTAGGATAATAAGGTACTATCAGATCTTTAAGATATGATGGATATTGGTTATTTAGAGCTTTATATGTCAGAAGAAGGATTTTAAATTCTATTCTGGATTTAACAGGAAGCCAGTGAAGAGAAGCAAGTATAGGGGAAATATGATCTCTTTTGCTAACTCCTGTCAGTACTCTCGCAGCAGCGTTTTGGATCAACTGTAGATGTTTGAGAGAACTATTTGGACAACCCGATAATAAGGAATTGCAATAGTCAAGCCTGGAAGTAACAAAAGCATGAACTAGTTTTTCTGCATCACTCTGAGACAGAATGTTCCTGATTTTTACAATATTACGCAGGTGAAAAAAGGAAGTCCTACAGACTTGCTTTATGTGTGAGTTAAAGGACATGTCCTGGTCAAAAATAACTCCAAGATTCCTCACAGTAGTACTGGAGGCCAACGTGATGCCATCCAGAGTAACTATTTGCTTTGAAAGCGAGTTTCTAAGATGTTTGGGGCCAAATACAATGACTTCAGTTTTGTCTGAATTTAGCAGTAGGAAGTTAAAAGTCATCCAGGTTTTAATGTCCTTAAGACAATCTTGCAGTCTAGCTAACTGATCAGTTTCATCTGGCTTCATAGATAAATACAATTGTGTGTCATCTGCATAACAATGGAAGTTAATACAATGCTTCCTAATAATATTGCCTGAAGGAAGCATGTATAATGTGAAAAGTATCGGTCCTAAGACAGAACCCTGAGGAACTCCATGATTAACTTTAGTATGCTCAGAAGAGTTATTGTTGACATGCACAAACTGGAACCTATCTGATAAGTAGGATTTAAACCAGTCCAGTGCTGTCCCTTTAATGCCAATTGAATGTTCTAGACGCTGTAATAAAATGTTGTGGTCGATTGTGTCAAACGCTGCACTAAGATCTAACAAAACAAGTATAGAGACTAGTCCATTATCTGATGCTATGAGAAGGTCATTAGTAACTTTCACTAGAGCTGTTTCTGTGCTATGATGCACTCTGAAGCCTGACTGAAACATTTCAAACAAATTATTCCTTTGTAAGTGTTCACATAATTGATTTGCAACTGTTCTTTCCAGAATTTTAGAGAGAAATGGTAGGTTGGATATCGGTCTATAGTTAGCTAACACATCTGGATCTAAAGTGGGCTTTTTAAGCAAAGGTTTGATGACAGCAACCTTAAAAGCCTGTGGTACATAGCCTGTTACTAGAGAGAGATTAATCAGATCTAACATTGAAGAATTAATTAAAGGTAAAATCTCCTTGAAGAGTCTAGTTGGGATAGGATCTAAAAGACATGTTGATGGTTTGGATGTAGAAACTGTTGAAATGAGTTCAGAGAGACATATAGGAGTGAAGAATTCTAAAGATTCATCAGGTCTAACAGCCAATTCAAAAGCATCTGTGACATTTGTAGGAAGGGCCAGATTAATTTTATCTCTAATCAGAACTATTTTATGTGTAAAGAAGCTCATGAAGTCGTTACTGGTTAAAGCTAAAGGAATACAAGGTTCAACAGAGCTCTGACTCTTTGTCAGCCTGACTACAGTGCTAAAGAGAAACCTAGGGTTGTTCTTGTTCTCATCTATTAAAGATGAATAATAAGTTGTCCTGGCATTACAAAGAGCTTTTTTATAGATTACTCGACTATTTTTCCAAGCCACATACACTTCCTCTGAATTAGTGGAATACCACTTTCTTTCCAGCTTTCGGGATGCCTGCTTTAAAGTCCACAGCTGGAATTATACCAAGGAGCAAGTCTTCTCTGAGATAGAACTTTCTTTTTTACAGGTGCAACACTATCAAGAGTTGTACGCAGTGAGGCTGAAGCATTATTAACATGATAATCCACTTCTGTGGGGGTAAAATAATAATAATTGCCTTCTGATTTATCAGTAAATGTTGCTGAAGTAAACAGTGAGGGTATTATTTCCTTAAATTTAGATACTGAATTGTCAGACAAACACCTACTGTAATGATATTTGTTCTCAGCTGCTAAACAATCCTTTACTTTAAATTGAAATGTTATCATAAAATGGTCAGAAAGAAGAGGGTTCTGGGGAAATACTGTTAACTCTTCAATTTCTATGCCATAAGTCAGGACAAGGTCAAGAGTGTGATTAAAACTATGAGTTGGTTTATTTACATGTTGAGAAAACCCAATTGAGTCTAATAATGAATTAAAAGCTGTTGTAAGGCTGTCGCTGTCTACGTCAACATGAATGTTAAAGTCACCCACAATAATAACTTTGTCTGAACTGAGCACTAATTCAGATAAAAAGTCTGAGAATTGAGATAAAAACTCAGAATAAGGAGCAGGAGGACGAAACTGCCTTCTGTAGCGGCGGTCTGTCTGATCCTGACTCAGTTTCAGTGACAGAACTTTGGAGCATAATGCCATTTGTATGGTGAGTGGTTCCACCACCAGACAGTGTCTCCTCCCCAGAATCAATGTTGTCCCACACCAGTGTTGTAGACACGTTCTTTGAGAAACCCTTTGGGATTTTGTCTCTATTCTCTAGCAGTTGTAGTTCAGCTAGGCTAGTGTCTAGACTGAGTACTGTGTTCCATGAAGCACAATGTCCTCGTCTACTCAGCAATGACAGAAGATTAGATGATCCTGTTACATGCTGTACAGTTAGCCCAAGGCACAATGACTTTGGTGTGTGCTTTTGATCTTTAGATGCAAGGTAAACAATGTCTTGACAAACAGGACTTTTAGCCCAACATCATCAGGAATATGGACATAACCCACTCCTGTTGCCTCTTCTGATGCCCCTATAATCCGTTTAATTAGATTATATAGTTCTTCTGGCACAACAGACTGAGCATCAGACACATTTAAATTGTCAGCGGTGGGAGGCCAGGGGCATGTCAAGTAGTCAGTAGTATTCTGTCCAGATGTGCTAGCCATGTGTTCACTGTCACTTTCAGTTTGGCTTTCAGCTTGGCTTACCTCAGTGGACTCAGTAGATGGACCTGACTGTGGAGGTATCTTTTGTAATCGTCTATCAGCTGACAGTGTCTCAACAAAAACAAGTTCACTGATGTTTCTCTTGGCAGGGCAGTGGAAAGTGAGCTGCAGGAAGTCACAGTCAGCCGCCTCTTCAGTAGATCCTGCCTGAAACACAACAAATATGGGGAAAGATGCGTATGTGTGTGCACATGCATGTGTGTGTTTACATAAACATACGTACATACCCTTTTTGTGACAATAAGTCAATAACAATTAACCCTGTAGTATTTACTTTTTTTGTTTACAAGAACCGTGAGAGAGACACATGATATTTGGGTTACCTGTATTCTGAAGCATCAAGACCCTCTTGATTCTTCACTATGTCCACGAATGTCTTTCGTATCTTGTCCATTTGCAGCACTTCCTGGTCAACTATAATCCTTTGATGGATGACAGCCTCACAGAAGAAATTGTAGCTGTCAGTGAAGGGTGTTTCAGTTCTGAAAAACACACACAAACACACCATGTGTAAACTGTTGCAGCCGTGTCATATTTACATAATCATCCAATCAAGATATTCTAAGCTTGTCTATTCCGCCAATTTTTCCTGAATAAAATGATCAAACAGGTTTTTGGAGCTACAGTTAAACAAACTAAAGACTATGTTGTTTGTCAGTGCCTCATATTAAAATGTACAATGTGTAATAGAATGTTAATGCATTATAATAACTCACGCTTCATCTGGGGCTGCAGTACTTGTTTCCATAGGCCTTGACAAAAACTTTGTGTACTGTGTGTAACAGGTCCTGTGGTACCAAACCTCCAGGGCCACACAGTCTTTTTCTTTAATGTGCAAAAGCACGCTGGTGTCCTCCTTCAGCTCAGCAGCCTTCTTTCTGCTGAGAAAGTCACTGTTTAACGCAGGTTCTGTAAGTTTCCCAGCGTTTCCGTGTAAAGTCCTGCACGTCTTCACCCTGGACATCTGTGACATGCATATAGCATCGTTTTGATCCTTTTTTAGTAACTTTTGAAGGCGGTTTCCTTTTCTTTTCGTCATCTTTGCTGCGAGATACAGTGGACGCCATGTTGTTTTGATCTGAAACCATGGCAACAGGACTCAGCTCCTATTGGTCCACGTGACCAAAAACCGCTGCACGCACTGCAAATCCTAGTCCACCTGTGTAAATATCACTAAAAAAAGACCGACACAAAAACGCTAATTATTAAAAAATGACTAGAAACGGTGAGTAGAAACTTTTTTGGGGTACTAGTTATATCTTATAAAGCAGAGTTCATGTAGATCCACGTGAGTGGAACGAAATTCACTTTCTAGGCACTTTTCCATGGTCCCAATACAGCCTAAAATATGGGATTCGCGAGGTGCACGTTCACGAAAACCAGCTATTTGTTGATTCTTTACCGACTTCAAGACATGTTTTGGACAAAATATTTTACTGGCTTGTTTTGTCTGGATGTCCAAGGTTGGATTATGGCCGTTTTTTGTGGAATATTTTCATCTGTGACCAGTTATGAGCCTTCAAAGGTGAGTTGTGCTGTTTACGTTATTTGCTGTTTGTTGAACAAATGTGTTTATATTACCCGCTGTGGTAATCACATCTGAAAGTGGTTTATACCGGCGGATTCATGAGAATCTAAGCTTTCCATGGGTGTATAATGTTTCTGTCATCGAGTTTGCAGCTTCGGTCAATTTAGCAAAATACGTTTGCACATCTCAAGACGGCCCGAATACGGGCCGCTGAACTTAAACAGACATAAAATAAACTATAAATTCAACTTACTTATGAAAAGTTTTCCCCTCTCCTGTCCCTTTTCTGTAAGTACAGTTAATTGCTGCACAAGACGGCATAATAAATGATAAGAACCGCTGTGAAAAAATTAAAATACCGAGAAAGAATAAGTGTAGGGGACCACAGCAGGACTTTGTTTTGGGGCTCACAGGATGTCCGCTTTAGTATGTCCGGTTACCTCAGCTTCAGCCCAGTACAACATCCAGGGTTTATTATAGATCAGTGGTCGCAACTCCTCGTGTCCGTGATGTGAACGCGCCCGACTCCACGCTCGCTCCCGACATATTTCTACATGAGCCCTGACTGCAGCCCACAGATCAGGGCGTGGCTCAACAAGTCCGCCCCCATAGCGCAGTGGAACCACCGGAGAAGAAAAAGATTGTATTAAAGAAGAAGAAGAAGTTTGCAAAATGAAGGTAAGCACGTTTATATTTTGTTTAAACGTGCTGTTTTAACGTGCTTTAATGTTGCTGTTTTGATATTTTGTGACAGACAAGGAAGGAAGTGATATCATTTTATCTCCAGTTGCATTATCTCCTTGTTTTAGTTTTAGACTTACGTCAGACTTATTTATTTTGTCACGATGTCGTGATTTTGTCACGTGCTAAGTGGCAAGCCTATTAGAAAGAAAACATTAAAACGATGCCATTCCTTTTAGCATTAGACTAATTCAAAATAAGTAATCTACTGGAACGATCATGCTTAATTAATGAAATATTGCCTTAGACATGAAATAGAACTTATTGGTTCTGTTTGTGGAATAAATCCGGATCTGGAAGAAAAATCATGTCAAACCATGGCGGTTGATATGTACATAGATATACATTTAAATGTTGTATTGGGCCAGTCTGGACTAAAAATGACAATCCGGCTCCAGCTGTCATGTTACCAGACGGTGAACCGTTCTTTCCTGTCCAGACATCTGTTAGCATCCATGACATGACATGAATCAACATTTGTTGTTGAAGTGAAAAATCGGTTCAGATTCTTTTGTCTTGTGGATTTCTCAGTATTGTGCCTTTTTTGAGTCTATTTTTCCCCTCGGATTTGTAAAGACACATTACCATACTTCTGGATCATCATATCTAAGTGGTAGATCTTTCTCTGTTTTGGTTGGCAGCGATGAATCTGATAATGTCAGCATTCAATACGGAGTCCCACAAGGATCAATTCTTGGTCCTCTGCTTTTCAATTTGAATATGTTACCACTTGGGTCCATTATCCAGCACCATAATATTCAATATCATTCTTATGCTGACGACACGCAATTATACGTATCTGTTACTGCTAATAATTTGGGTCCAGTCAATGACCTCCTTCAGTGCATTACAGATATTAAGTATTGGATGGCAACTAACTTTTTACAGCTGAATGAAGATAAAACAGAGATTCTTTTAGTTGGTCCGAGTGCTCTGAGGCAACATATTCTCCCTTTGTTAACTCCTCTGTCAGTAAAACCATGTGAGCTTGTCAAGAACTTGGGTGTTATTTTAGACGCTGATCTTAACTTTCAGAAACATATAGCTAATATCTCCAAGACTGCCTTTTATCATCTCAGAAATATATCTAAAGTAAAATGCTTTCTGTCGCAAGCAGACTCTGAAAGACTGGTTCATGCTTTTATCTCCAGTAGATTAGATTATTGCAATGCACTTTTTGCTGGACTGACAAAGCAAGTACTACATAAACTTCAGCTTATTCAGAATGCTGCGGCCAGAATTTTAACCAAAACTATCACTCCTGTTCTATCCTCTCTTCACTGGCTTCCAATGAAACAGAGAATCGATTTTAAAATAGTTCTTAAATAGTTTATAAATCTATGAATGGTTTAGCTCCTTCCTACATTGTTGACATGCTCACTGAATACATACCGGACAGATCCCTTAGATCATCCAGTAAAAGTCTTATCATACCAAGAATTAACTCAAAATCTGCTCATGGTGCTTTCAGTCACTGCGGTCCCACTCTCTGGAATTCTCTACCTCAAGAACTAAGGTCTGCTACAACAGTGTCTTCTTTTAAAAGCAGACTAAAAACGTATCTTTTTGCACAAGCCTTTGACTAGGTTCAAAATGATTGGCTGGGTGATAGCATTTTATTGTGGAATTAATGTTATTATTATTGTTTTTATTTTTCTTTTAATATTATATCTTAATACCTTGTAAAACTGTTTGTTTTATTGCTACCCTCTAATGTTATTTAATTATTTGTTCTTAAGCACACTGAGTCTGCGCTTGTCGTATGAAATGTGCTATATAAATAAATGTGACTTGACTTGACTTGGACAGCGATACACCAACCACAACAAAATGCAGCAGCAGTGAACATTTCCACTGTCCTTTTTTTTTTGTCTGCAAGTCCGCTCAAAAATGACACCAACCACTCATGGTGTCATTGCTTAAACTTCATGCAATTTTTTTTTTCTTTGTGACTGTGACCATCACCTGTCCTCATGGCAAATTAACCTATCATGTTTATTTCAAGCTGTTTCCTACATTATGCCATTGAGGGCTGTGCACACCCAAGTGAAACATAAAACAAACACAGGACAGACAGAAAGGTGAGGCACAGACAGTGTTCTAAGAGAAAAGGTGCATTTTATTTGTTTGTACTCTTTAATTCACACCTTAAAACCATTTACAAATCTAAAACCCTTCACAAACACCAAATACGACAAAGTCCCAACTGGATCAATCATGAAGATGTCAGGAGGCCACAAGAAGGATAGATAAAGCAGAGTGAGATCCACAGACACTAACCCAGCAACCTCCACTGACTCAGCAACCGGAGGAACACACTCTATTGAGTTTTGGTAGGTGCCGGTGTGGTGGGTCTGACATGCATGAAAACCTCCACCAAAAGGAGGGAGCTGTCCCCTCCAGCCCAAGGAGGTCCACCCAGCCCCCCCGCAGGAGCCACCAAGCGGAGACCCAGCCCAGGAGCCCGGAGCGACCCCCCCCGACACAGCCAGAGCCCCAAGGCCCGGGCAGCAGGACGGGCCATAGCAGACCCCCACGGCGCTCCACTGGCCCACAGCCCCACCTCCCCCACGACCACCCTCCCCCGCCCCCACCCTCCCCCACAACCCGACTCGGGTCGGTGAGGCAGAGCAGAGGGTAACGAACCCCCCCCCTCAATCTCACAGCACCTGGAAAATTAGCCAAGCATGCAGTAACACCAAGTTAGCCATTCATGCATATAGACAGAGGATCCTGGGGAGTTGTTGACTGTAAGTTGTCGTCGATACGGCCCGCTCGGTCCTGCTGACAGCG
Organism: Acanthochromis polyacanthus; assembly: GCF_021347895.1. Lineage (NCBI taxonomy): Eukaryota > Metazoa > Chordata > Actinopteri > Pomacentridae > Acanthochromis > Acanthochromis polyacanthus. The sequence goes on from NC_067136.1 coordinate 5,922,968, forward strand.
ACTGGGTTCCTAACTGAAGACAATCATTAGTTACACAATGCCAACATACATAAGCAGCAACATATATTGGGGTGATGTGGTGGTTTTCGCTAACAGGCAGAGTCAGGTTACCAGGTTTAAGTTAAGGTAGTTAACATACGGTGACCATGTTTGTATAAAATTTAACAACTGATTTTTATTTGAAGCAGAGATTTTCTCCATTGAAATGTGATTTATTAGGAGGTTCAACCAGAGGTTAATGTTCAGAGATTGCTTATTTTTCCAGTTAACAAGGATTGTTTTTTTGGCAATGGCGAGGGCTACAAGTAAAGATTGAGATTGTTTGCGTGGTAGGTCCGTTGTTGTTAAGTCGCCGAGTAAACACAGACTTGGAGATAGAGGAATCCTGCAGTTTAAGATAGCGGAAAGTTTTTCTGAGACGTTGGTCCAGAAATTTTTTACGGGGGTGCACAGCCATAGAGCATGAAAATAAGTATCAGCAGTGTTCTGGGAGCGCTGGAGACAGATGTCGGAGTCGGAGAATCCCATTTTGTTCATCATATATTGAGTAATATGTGTTCTATGGAGGATTTTGTATTGGATGAGTTGTAAGTTTGTGTATTTTGTCATTTTAAATGCATTATCGCAGATTTGAGTCCAGAAGTCTGGTTCCGGAGATATAGATAGATCTAACTCCCATTTAGAGATGGGTAAATGTATTGTATCAGTGCTTAAGAGTAACTTATATATTTTAGAGAGGGTTTTAGTTGTTGTCAGAGAAAGCTTTATGATTGCTTCAGCTAATGCCGGCGGCCGGAGCGTGCTTTGAAGTGTTGGGATTCTTTTCTTAATAATATTTTTAACTTGAAGATAATGTAAAAAATTCCCGTTATTTATTTTGTATTTTTGAAGCAAGTTTGTATTTGACATGAACGTATTATCTGAGAAGAGGTGGTGGAGATGTGTGATTCCATTCTGCTCCCAAACAGCTAAATGGAGCGGCTGATTGTTAACTTGAAAATCAGGGTTGTACCAAATGGGAGAAAACTTACAGGGCTCCAATTTAGAGTTTGCAATTTCTAATGCCTTCCACCAAGCGGTCAAGGTGGAGGAAATCATTGGGTTTTTAAAACAGTTATGTCGTTTGATGGATGTTGTAATAAAGAGTATGTCTGAAAGTTTGATGCTATTGCAATCCTTCTGTTCTAATTCTAACCAACAGTTGGCATCTACGGTAGGTTGTGTCCATAGAATAAGATATTGTAGCTGGTTAGCTAAATAATAATGCATAAAATTTGGTGCTTCTAGACCTCCTTCGGCTTTACTTTTCTGAAGAGTAGATAGACTGATTTTTGCTTTTTTATTATTCCAGTAGAATTTTGTGATAGCCGAGTCCAGCGACTGGAACCAGTTGGACGTTGGTTTGAATGGAATCATTGCAAAGAAGTAATTTATTTTTGGTAGGATTTTCATTTTGATAGTAGTTATTCGTCCCATAAGAGATATAGGGAGATTGTTCCAGCGCTGTAGGTCATTGATGATGTTATCCAGTAATGGGGAAAAATTTAAGTGAGTTAATTCAGATAATTTAGGTGAAATTTTTATGCCTAAGTATTTTAAGTTGCCTGTAGGGAAAGAGTAGTGAGGGTCTTGGTCTGCAGGACTCCATGAATTTTCTGTGATCGGAAGTAATGTTGATTTTGTCCAATTTATGGAATAATCTGATAACTCTGAAAATGTAGTTATTAAATTAAATACTTCCCTTAATGAAATAGCCGGTTCTTCTAAATAAAGTAATATATCATCTGCGTATAAATTAATTTTGTGTTCTGTTGCCCCAGAGCGGATTCCTTGGATCCTGACATCCTGGCGCACAGCTGTTGCCAACGGCTCAATGAATATCGCAAATAACAAAGGAGAGAGTGGACAGCCCTGTCTGGTGCCTCTCTGTAAGGTGAAAGTCTTTGAGGCGATTCCATTAGTGGTGACAGTAGCTTTGGGAGAATCATATAGTGCTGATACCCAGTGAATAAATGACTCTCCAAAGCCAAGCTTATTTAGAACAGCAAAGAGGAAGGACCAGTTCACTTTGTCAAAGGCTTTTTCTGCATCCAACGATATGATAACTGCCTTTTTGTCCTGCCGCTGTGACATGTTAATCAAATTTAAGAGCCTTCTTACGTTGTTGGTAGAGTGTCGACCTTTAATAAAGCCGGTTTGATCATTATGTATAATTGTTGAAATTACTGTCTCTAGTCTAGATGCCAAGGCCTTTGCAATAATTTTAATGTCGGTGTTAATTAGTGATATCGGGCGATAACTTGACGGAAGGGTCGGGTCTTTATCTGGTTTTAATAAAAGTTTAATTGCTGCTGTGTTCATGTGAGGCCGTATGTGACCACTGGTTTTAATTTCTGTTACTAATCTAAAAAACAGTGGAGCCAGCGTTGACCAGAAGTGCTTCAGAAAACCGTCTGGACCTGGTGCCTTACCATTAGGCATACTGTCTACAGCACTGGACAGCTCATTTATGGACAGTGGAGCATCTAATTGCATTGATAATTGGAGCTCTTTTTGGGGAAAACCTGGTCTGATTAGGAGAGACGGCATCCATCCCACTTTGGCTGGTGCAGCTCTCATTTCTAGGAATATGGCTGATTTTATTAGTACTCCTAAAGCATGACAACCCAGAGTTAAGACCAGGATGCAGAGTTGTAGTCTTACACACCTCTCTGCAGTTTCCTCACAGCTGTCACCCTCCAGTAATTCAGTTAACTTTATTGAGACTGTGTCTGTCCCCCGACCACCAAAATTCAATAAATTACACAAATCAAAAATATACAAAAGAAATAGTAACCATAAAAATTAAATAAAAATTAATACCTCTATTTCAACAGAGCAAAGAAACAGGAAAATTAAATGTGGTCTGTTAAATATTAGATCTCTCTGGTCTAAATCTCTGCTAGTAAATGAGTTGATAACTGATCACCAGATTGATTTGTTCTGTTTGACTGAAACCTGGTTGCAGCAGGAAGAATTTGTTAGCCTAAACGAATCAACTCCCCCTAGTCATATTAACTGTCATATTCCTCGAATCACAGGCCGAGGAGGAGGAGTAGCAGCAATCTACCATTCTAGTTTAAAATTGAACCAGAGGCCTAAACCTGATTACAGCTCATTTGAAAATCTCACTCTTAGTCTCTCTCATCCAAATTTGAAAGCTCAGAAACCAGTTTTATTTGTTGTTATATATCGTCCTCCTGCTCCTTATTCTGAGTTTTTATCTCAATTCTCAGACTTTTTATCTGAATTAGTGCTCAGTTCAGACAAAGTTATTATTGTGGGTGACTTTAACATTCATGTTGACGTAGACAGCGACAGCCTTACAACAGCTTTTAATTCATTATTAGACTCAATTGGGTTTTCTCAACATGTAAATAAACCAACTCATAGTTTTAATCACACTCTTGACCTTGTCCTGACTTATGGCATAGAAATTGAAGAGTTAACAGTATTTCCCCAGAACCCTCTTCTTTCTGACCATTTTATGATAACATTTCAATTTAAAGTAAAGGATTGTTTAGCAGCTGAGAACAAATATCATTACAGTAGGTGTTTGTCTGACAATTCAGTATCTAAATTTAAGGAAATAATACCCTCACTGTTTACTTCAGCAACATTTACTGATAAATCAGAAGGCAGATATTATAATTTTACCCCCACAGAAGTGGATTATTATGTTAACAATGCTTCAGCCTCACTGCGTACAACTCTTGATAGTGTTGCACCTGTAAAAAAGAAAGTTCTATCTCAGAGAAGACTTGCTCCTTGGTATAATTCCAGCTGCGGACTTTAAAGCAGGCATCCCGAAAGCTGGAAAGAAAGTGGTATTCCACTAATTCAGAGGAAGTGTATGTGGCTTGGAAAAATAGTCTAGTAATCTATAAAAAAGCTCTTTGTAATGCCAGGACAACTTATTATTCATCTTTAATAGATGAGAACAAGAACAACCCTAGGTTTCTCTTTAGCACTGTAGCCAGGCTGACAAAGAGTCAGAGCTCTGTTGAACCTTGTATTCCTTTAGCTTTAACCAGTAACGACTTCATGAGCTTCTTTACACATAAAATAGTTATGATTAGAGATAAAATTAATCTGGCCCTTCCTACAAATGTCACAGATGCTTTTGAATTGGCTGTTAGACCTGATGAATCTTTAGAATTCTTCACTCCTATATGTCTCTCTGAACTCATTTCAACAGTTTCTACATCCAAACCATCAACATGTCTTTTAGATCCTATCCCAACTAGACTCTTCAAGGAGATTTTACCTTTAATTAATTCTTCAATGTTAGATCTGATTAATCTCTCTCTAGTAACAGGCTATGTACCACAGGCTTTTAAGGTTGCTGTCATCAAACCTTTGCTTAAAAAGCCCACTTTAGATCCAGATGTGTTAGCTAACTATAGACCGATATCCAACCTACCATTTCTCTCTAAAATTCTGGAAAGAACATTTGCAAATCAATTATGTGAACACTTACAAAGGAATAATTTGTTTGAAATGTTTCAGTCAGGCTTCAGAGTGCATCATAGCACATAAACAGCTCTAGTGAAAGTTACTAATGACCTTCTCATAGCATCAGATAATGGACTAGTCTCTATACTTGTTTTGTTAGATCTTAGTGCAGCGTTTGACACAATCGACCACAACATTTTATTACAGCGTCTAGAACATTTAATTGGCATTAAAGGGACAGCACTGGACTGGTTTAAATCCTACTTATCAGATAGGTTCCAGTTTGTGCATGTCAACAATAACTCTTCTGAGCATACTAAAGTTAATCATGGAGTTCCTCAGGGTTCTGTCTTAGGACCGATACTTTTCACATTATACATGCTTCCTTTAGGCAATATTATTAGGAAGCATTGTATTAACTTCCATTGTTATGCAGATGACACACAATTGTATTTATCTATGAAGCCAGATGAAACTGATCAGTTAGCTAGACTGCAAGATTGTCTTAAGGACATTAAAACCTGGATGACTTTTAACTTCCTACTGCTAAATTCAGACAAAACTGAAGTCATTGTATTTGGCCCCAAACATCTTAGAAACTCGCTTTCAAAGCAAATAGTTACTCTGGATGGCATCACATTGGTCTCCAGTACTACTGTGAGGAATCTTGGAGTTATTTTTGACCAGGACATGTCCTTTAACTCACACATAAAGCAAGTCTGTAGGACTTCCTTTTTTCACCTGCGTAATATTGTAAAAATCAGGAACATTCTGTCTCAGAGTGATGCAGAAAAACTAGTTCAGGCTTTTGTTACTTCCAGGCTTGACTATTGCAATTCCTTATTATCGGGTTGTCCAAATAGTTCTCTCAAACATCTACAGTTGATCCAAAACGCTGCTGCGAGAGTACTGACAGGAGTTAGCAAAAGAGATCATATTTCCGCTATACTTGCTTCTCTTCACTGGCTTCCTGTTAAATCCAGAATAGAATTTAAAATCCTTCTTCTGACATATAAAGCTCTTAGTAACCAATCTCCATCATATCGTAAAGATCTGATAGTACCTTATTATCCTAGTAGAACTCTTCGCTCTCAAGCTGCAGGCTTACTTGTTGTTCCCAGAATTTCTAAAAGTAGAATGGGAGGCAGAGCCTTCAGTTATCAGCTCCTCTCCTGTGGAACCTGCTCCCAGTTTGGGTTCTGGAGGCAGACACCCTCTCTATTTTTAAGACCAGGCTTAAAACGTTCCTTTTTGACAAATCTTATAGTTAGGGCTGACTGGGTGACCCACAGAGGTTCGGCTTGTGTCTTCATTGCACAGCTGACTCCCTCTTGGACGTCCCTTCGTTCTGCCTCTAGTCATGCTGCTATAGGCCTATAGGCTGCTGGAGGACTTTTCTTGATGCACTGAGCCCTTCTCTATCTACCTTTACATTTAATATGTATACCGTTATTGCAGTACATTCACTCTGTTTCCCCCTGTGCTATTTCTCTGAGTGTCCCTGGTCCCAGAGCTGGATGCTTCAGATCTGTGGTTGATGTTCCACCAGCTGGTCCAGTCTCCACCATGTCCACTGTGGGATGCTGCTGCTGACCTTCCTCCAGCCCTCCGCTTCCAACTCCCCTTTTTCCACCAGTCAACTCTGCATCGCCTTCAATATACTGTTATGCTAACTTACATACTGTTTGAATTTTACTGCTAGCTATATATGTAGTATGTTTAATGTCAGAGCCGTACATCATCAGAGTAAACTATGAGTCAGTTTTCAATGTTAGCTTATACTTTGTCTGTGTCACATATCCTGTCATACATGTATCCAAATGTGTGTTGTGTTTTCCTTGCTTTCCCATCCCTCCCTCTTCTCCCATCCCTCCCCCTTGCCCTCCTCTGTCCCTCTCAACCCCCCGGCCAGCAGGCAGATGGGTCCCCCCTATATAGAGCCGGGTTCTGCTCGAGGTTTCTTCCCTGTTAAAAGGGTGTTTTTCCTTGCCACTGTCTCCTTTGGGCTGCTCTGGGGGTCAGGCATTTGGGTTCTGTAAAGCGTCTTGAGACGAGTTGATTGTAATTGACGCTATATAAATAAAATTGAATTGAATTGAATTGAATCTAGGATATTTTTATGTTCAGTAGATAACTGAGGCATATTTAAACTACTGAGAAATGCCTCAATATGCTCAGGGTTGGGTTTGTTATTTTCTGAATACAGATTCCAATAATAAGTGTAAAAAATATGATTAATTTCTTCTGGTGATTGCGTATACTCACCAGTTGTCCCTTTTATCGCTGTTATGAGAGATTTTTCCCGATTGCGTTGGAGTTGGTTTTCAATAAATTTACCTGATTGGTTATTATGCTCAAAGTTGTTGTATCTCAGTTGTTGTATTATGAACTCGGTCCTTTTGCATAACTGTTACAATCCAACCTCTAGGGGTTGGCTGGATGCAACAAAATAACCAGATGGTGTTGGTTTAGGTAAGGGATTTATTGCTTAGTCGTAAAATGAACGAAAAAGTGACAATGAAACATAAGACTGGTGGGTGTTACTAAAACAAAAAACGGAATAAAACATAACAAAGGCTAACAGAGTTTGTAAGTAAGCTAAACACAAAGAAAACAACTAAACTCCTTAGCCAAACCAAACTACAGAAGCAACACCCACCACCAAGAACAAATACTAATACAAAATGTGTACAAAACAAACTAAACAAAACTGGTGCCTCTGGATAAGTAAACGTCCTGAACACAGTTCACAAAAGCTCAAAATACTAAGTGGCTTCTAAACACAGTTGGCAGACTACGAATTGGAGCCTCATTCTCCACTGACACAAAGGGCTCCACACTAAACTAAAGCCAACAGAAGGTCGAAGTTGTCTGTAGCACCCACCACAAGTGCTTCCAGACCGAAAGACCACACAGAACAGTGATACAAAGCCACAGTGCAAAGAGGCGCCTGGGTGGACTGGTCAAAACACCAGCAACCAAGACCAATGGCATGGTGGGACTTTATAGTTAGCAGGTGTGGTGCCTGTCTGCCTCTGGTTGGTCGGAGGAGGAGGAGCTGGAGGGTGGCCCAATCAGGATGGCCGGAGGGCGGGGAGAACCGGATTGCAGTGCAGGTCGTCATCAGCTCTGTCATCAGCTGAAACGGCCGGCAGCTGGGGTTCCAAAGACTCTGCAAAAGCCCCAGCTGAACCCACACACAAATTACTCCCAAACAAAAGGCCCAATAAAACACCACCTCAAAACGAACGGCACACCAACACTGGTGGCCGTAACAATAACATCTCATCTAGCTGTATTTTTGTGTTTTGTAATTCTGTCCATATCTGAGTATTTGGGTTTGTTGTACAGTGCCTTGTGAAAGTATTCGGCCCCCTTGAACTTTTCAACCTTTCGCCACATTTCAGGCTTCAAACATAAAGATATAAAATTTTAATTTTTTGTCAAGAATCAACAACAAGTGGGACACAATCGTGAAGTGGAACGAAATTTATTGGATATTTTAAACTTTTTTAACAAATAAAAACCCTGAAAAGTGGGGTGTGCAATATTATTGGGCCCCCTTGCATTAATACTTTGTAGCGCCACCTTTTGCTGCAGTTACAGCTGCAAGTCTCTTGGGGTATGTCTCTATCAGTTTTGCACATCCAGAGACTGAAATTCTTGCCCATTCTTCCTGCAAAACAGCTTGAGCTCAGTGAGGTTGGATGGAGAGCGTTTGTGAACAGCAGTCTTCAGCTCTGCCCACAGATTCTGGATTGGATTCAGGTCTGGATTTGACTTGGCCATTCTAACACCTGGATACGTTTATTTGTGAACCATTCCATTGTAGATTTGGCTTTATGTTTTGGATCATTGTCCTGTTGGAAGATAAATCTCCGTCCCAGTCTCAGGTCTTTTGCAGACTCCAACAGGTTTTCTTCCAGAATGCTCCTGTATTTGGCTCCATTCATCTTCCCATCAATTTGAACCATCTTCCCTGTCCCTGCTGAAGAAAAGCAGGCCCAAACCATGAGGCTGCCACCACCATGTTTGACAGTGGGGATGGTGTGTTCAGGGTGATGAGCTGTGTTGCTTTTATGCCAAACATATCGTTTTGGATTGTGGCCAAAAAGTAGGATTTCGGTTTCATCTGACCAGAGCACCTTCTTCCACATGTTTGCTGTGTCTCCCAGGTGGCTTGTGGCAAACTTCAAACCAGACTTTTTATGGATATCTTTGAGAAATGGCTTTCTTCTTGCCACTCTTCCATAAAGGCCAGATTTGTGCAGTGTACGACTGATTGTTGTCCTATGGACAGACTCTCCCACCTCAGCTGTAGATCTCTGCAGTTCATCCAGAGTGATCATGGGCCTCTTGGCTGCATCTCTGATCAGTCTTCTCCTTGTTCCAGGTGAAAGTTTAGAGGGACGGCCGGGTCTTGGTAGATCTGCAGTGGTCTGATACTCCTTCCATTTCAATATGATTGCTTGCACAGTGCTCCTTGAGATGTTTAAAGCTTGGGAAATCTTTTTGTATCCAAATCCGGCTTTAAACTTCTCCACAACAGTATCTGGGACCTGCCTGGTGTGTTCCTTGGTCTTCATGATGCTCTCTGCACTTTAAACAGAACCCTGAGACTATCACAGAGCAGGTGCATTTATACGGAGACTTGATTACACACAGGTGGATTCTATTTATCATCATCAGTCATTTAGGACAACATTGGATCATTCAGAGATCCTCACTGAACTTCTGGAGTGAGTTTGCTGCACTGAAAGTAAAGGGGCCGAATAATATTGCACACCCCACTTTTCAGTTTTTTATTTGTTAAAAAAGTATAAAATATCCAATAAATTTCATTCCACTTCACGATTGTGTCCCAATTGTTGTTGATTCTTGACAAAAAATTAAAATTTTATATCTTTATGTTTGAAGCCTGAAATGTGGCGAAAGGTTGAAAAGTTCAAGGGGGCCGAATACTTTCACAAGGCTCTGTATATATATACATTATTTTATAATAAATAAACAAAGCTCTTTTATTTCACCAGCACTGATCAGAACAGCCAGGGAGTGGTATTGGGGTCCCGGTACAGTTGGCCGTCGATATAAAGTTTATCTACAACCAAAGTAGACCGTTTACCCTTCGGTCTGTTCTGCCTCAGTATGGGAAACAATACCTTCCGCCGCTTGTTGATCTCTCTCAGGAATTGATCGTTCATTCCGAAAGAGGTCCCTTTAAGCTCCCGTCCTTTACTTTTAACTAATTCTTTCTGTTTAAAATGCTTGAATTTAGCGATAATAGGACGGGGCTTATTGCCTATGTGGGCTCCGAGCCGGTGAACTCGGTGAAAGGAAATATTATTCACCGTTTCCTGGGGAATTTTTAAAGCCGTTGTCATGAACTTTTTGATTTCTGTTTCCGGATTATCTGTGGTGCTTTCAGAGATTCCTGAAAATATTAAATTGTCCCGCATACTACGGGATTGGACATCCAGTACAGTCTCTTTTAGTGCTTTATTTTCCCTTTTAATCGTTTCCAAATCGGACGTAACAGCTGAAAAGTAAGAACGTAGTTCAGCGTGGTCCCTCTGGAGCTCACTTACCTGCAGGTATGCGTTCTTTAAACTTACCTTCAGCTCCTGGATTTCATCGCGGAGAATGCTGAGGACATCTAGCTTTTGTTTATGGACTCCAGGATATTAACAGGGATGTCGGCTGTAACTAAAGCTTCCGCATCAGTCGAGGAATCATTCTTCCTCTTTTTAGACGGATTGTCGCGGCTTGGGTCCTCCATGACGCAGCTGTAAAAATTTCTGTTAATAAATCGCTCGAGGTCTAAATGCAAGTAATGCGGTGATTGAATTAACTTTTGTTTAGAAACAAGAGCTGAGAATAGTGAATTCTTCTTCAGCAGCAGGGCGCCGCCATGTTGTCTTCCAACATCTCAGAATCTCTCAGGCAGTCTCTGGATAGTCACAGCATGGTCTGCCTGTCCTCCACCTTGCCTCACCTTCTGACCAGAGCACCATTTCCACTGTCCTCTCTGCAAATATGAGGCAGCTGAACATATGGTGGAGAACCATGTTAAAGTAAAACACAGAGGTACTTCCTGATGACACATATGTGGATGATCAATATTTTCTTGGTACAAATGTTCTTTACTTCATTCCTCTCTATCAGAACTCACAATTATTAAGTGTGGCTTAAGTTGTCAGACAGCTGCACGTTTTCATTGCTGCTGTTGTTCTGCAACAGTTATTAATAGAGGACAGTGTGTAAGACATAGAAATACAGCAAGAGGAGGAGCATGCTGCAGCCCCCAGAGAACAAAGGCCCTGCTGTACAGCTCCCTGTGACCCCCACTCAGCTCCATGTGACCCCCACTCAGCTCCCTGTGGCCCCCACTCAGCTCCCTGTGGCCCCCACTCAGCTCCCTGTGACCCCCACTCAGCTCCATGTGGCCCCCACTCAGCTCCCTGTGACCCCCACTCAGCTCCCTGTGACCCCCACTCAGCTCCATGTGACCCCCACTCAGCTCCCTGTGGCCCCCACTCAGCTCCCTGTGACCCCCACTCAGCTCCATGTGACCCCCACTCAGCTCCCTGTGACCCCCACTCAGCTCCCTGTGGCCCCCACTCAGCTCCCTGTGACCCCCACTCAGCTCCATGTGGCCCCCACTCAGCTCCATGTGACCCCCACTCAGCTCCCTGTGGCCCCCACTCAGCTCCCCCACTCAGCTCCCTGTGGCCCCCACTCAGCTCCCTGTGACCCCCACTCAGCTCCCTGTGACCCCCACTCAGCTCCATGTGGCCCCCACTCAGCTCCATGTGACCCCCACTCAGCTCCCTGTGACCCCCACTCAGCTCCCTGTGACCCCCACTCAGCTCCCTGTGGCCCCCACTCAGCTCCCTGTGGCCCCCACTCAGCTCCCTGTGACCCCACTCAGCTCCCCCACTCAGCTCCCTGTGACCCCCACTCAGCTCCCTGTGACCCCCACTCAGCTCCATGTGACCCCCACTCAGCTCCCTGTGACCCCCACTCAGCTCCCCCACTCAGCTCCATGTGGCCCCCACTCAGCTCCCTGTGACCCCCACTCAGCTCCCCCACTCAGCTCCATGTGGCCCCCACTCAGCTCCCTGTGGCCCCCACTCAGCTCCCTGTGGCCCCCACTCAGCTCCCTGTGACCCCCACTCAGCTCCATGTGGCCCCCACTCAGCTCCCTGTGACCCCCACTCAGCTCCCTGTGACCCCCACTCAGCTCCATGTGACCCCCACTCAGCTCCATGTGGCCCCCACTCAGCTCCATGTGGCCCCCACTCAGCTCCCTGTGACCCCCACTCAGCTCCATGTGGCCCCCACTCAGCTCCCTGTGGCCCCCACTCAGCTCCATGTGGCCCCCACTCAGCTCCCTGTGACCCCCACTCAGCTCCCTGTGACCCCCACTAAGCTCCCTGTGACCCCCACTCAGCTCCCTGTGGCCCCCACTCAGCTCCCTGTGACCCCCACTCAGCTCCCTGTGACCCCACTCAGCTCCCTGTGGCCCCCACTCAGCTCCCTGTGACCCCCACTCAGCTCCCTGTGGCCCCCACTCAGCTCCCTGTGACCCCACTCAGCTCCCTGTGGCCCCCACTCAGCTCCCTGTGACCCCCACTCAGCTCCCTGTGGCCCCCACTCAGCTCCCTGTGGCCCCCACTCAGCTCCCCCACTCAGCTCCCTGTGACCCCCACTCAGCTCCATGTGGCCCCCACTCAGCTCCCCCACTCAGCTCCATGTGGCCCCCACTCAGCTCCATGTGGCCCCCACTCAGCTCCCTGTGGCCCCCACTCAGCTCCCCCACTCAGCTCCCTGTGACCCCCACTCAGCTCCATGTGACCCCCACTCAGCTCCCTGTGACCCCCACTCAGCTCCCTGTGGCCCCCACTCAGCTCCCTGTGGCCCCCACTCAGCTCCCCCACTCAGCTCCCTGTGACCCCCACTCAGCTCCATGTGGCCCCCACTCAGCTCCCTGTGACCCCCACTCAGCTCCCTGTGGCCCCCACTCAGCTCCCTGTGGCCCCCACTCAGCTCCCCCACTCAGCTCCATGTGACCCCCACTCAGCTCCATGTGGCCCCCACTCAGCTCCCTGTGACCCCCACTCAGCTCCCTGTGGCCCCCACTCAGCTCCCTGTGGCCCCCACTCAGCTCCATGTGGCCCCCACTCAGCTCCCTGTGGCCCCCACTCAGCTCCCTGTGACCCCCACTCAGCTCCCTGTGGCCCCCACTCAGCTCCCCCACTCAGCTCCCTGTGACCCCCACTCAGCTCCATGTGGCCCCCACTCAGCTCCCTGTGACCCCCACTCAGCTCCCTGTGACCCCCACTCAGCTCCATGTGGCCCCCACTCAGCTCCCTGTGACCCCCACTAAGCTCCCTGTGACCCCCACTAAGCTCCCTGTGGCCCCCACTCAGCTCCCTGTGGCCCCCACTCAGCTCCCTGTGGCCCCCACTCAGCTCCCTGTGACCCCACTCAGCTCCCTGTGGCCCCCACTCAGCTCCCCCACTCAGCTCCCTGTGACCCCCACTCAGCTCCCTGTGACCCCCACTCAGCTCCCTGTGGCCCCCACTCAGCTCCCTGTGACCCCCACTCAGCTCCCTGTGGCCCCCACTCAGCTCCCCCACTCAGCTCCCTGTGACCCCCACTCAGCTCCATGTGGCCCCCACTCAGCTCCCTGTGGCCCCCACTCAGCTCCCCCACTCAGCTCCCCCACTCAGCTCCATGTGGCCCCCACTCAGCTCCCTGTGGCCCCCACTCAGCTCCCCCACTCAGCTCCCTGTGACCCCCACTCAGCTCCATGTGACCCCCACTCAGCTCCCTGTGGCCCCCACTCAGCTCCCTGTGGCCCCCACTCAGCTCCCCCACTCAGCTCCATGTGGCCCCCACTCAGCTCCCTGTGACCCCCACTCAGCTCCCTGTGGCCCCCACTCAGCTCCCTGTGGCCCCCACTCAGCTCCATGTGGCCCCCACTCAGCTCCCTGTGACCCCCACTCAGCTCCCCCACTCAGCTACCTGTGACCCCCACTCAGCTCCATGTGGCCCCCACTCAGCTCCCTGTGGCCCCCACTCAGCTCCCTGTGGCCCCCACTCAGCTCCATGTGGCCCCCACTCAGCTCCCTGTGACCCCCACTCAGCTCCCCCACTCAGCTCCATGTGGCCCCCACTCAGCTCCCTGTGGCCCCCACTCAGCTCCCCCACTCAGCTCCCTGTGGCCCCCACTCAGCTCCCCCACTCAGCTCCATGTGGCCCCCACTCAGCTCCCTGTGGCCCCCACTCAGCTCCCCCACTCAGCTCCCTGTGACCCCACTCAGCTCCCTGTGACCCCCACTCAGCTCCCTGTGACCCCCACTCAGCTCCCTGTGGCCCCCACTCAGCTCCCCCACTCAGCTCCCTGTGACCCCCACTCAGCTCCATGTGACCCCCACTCAGCTCCCTGTGGCCCCCACTCAGCTCCCCCACTCAGCTCCCTGTGGCCCCCACTCAGCTCCCTGTGGCCCCCACTCAGCTCCCCCACTCAGCTCCCTGTGACCCCCACTCAGCTCCATGTGACGCCCACTCAGCTCCATGTGGCCCCCACTCAGCTCCCTGTGGCCCCCACTCAGCTCCCCCACTCAGCTCCCTGTGGCCCCCACTCAGCTCCCCCACTCAGCTCCCTGTGACCCCCACTCAGCTCCATGTGGCCCCCACTCAGCTCCCTGTGGCCCCCACTCAGCTCCCTGTGACCCCCACTCAGCTCCCTGTGACCCCCACTAAGCTCCCTGTGACCCCCACTCAGCTCCCTGTGACCCCCACTCAGCTCCCTGTGACCCCCACTCAGCTCCCTGTGACCCCCACTAAGCTCCCTGTGACCCCCACTAAGCTCCCTGTGGCCCACACTCAGCTCCCTGTGACCCCCACTCAGCTCCCTGTGGCCCCCACTCAGCTCCCTGTGACCCCCACTCAGCTCCCTGTGACCCCCACTCAGCTCCCTGTGACCCCCACTTAGCTCCCTGTGACCCCCACTAAGCTCCCTGTGACCCCCACTAAGCTCCCTGTGGCCCCCACTCAGCTCCATGTGGCCCCCACTAAGCTCCCTGTGGCCCCCACTCAGCTCCCTGTGACCCCCACTCAGCTCCCTGTGACCCCCACTCAGCTCCCTGTGACCCCCACTCAGCTCCCTGTGACCCCCACTAAGCTCCCTGTGACCCCCACTAAGCTCCCTGTGGCCCCCACTCAGCTCCATGTGGCCCCCACTCAGCTCCCTGTGGCCCCCACTAAGCTCCCTGTGACCCCCACTAAGCTCCCTGTGGCCCCCACTCAGCTCCCTGTGACCCCCACTCAGCTCCCTGTGACCCCCACTCAGCTCCCTGTGACCCCCACTCAGCTCCATGTGGCCCCCACTCAGCTCCCTGTGACCCCCACTCAGCTCCCTGTGACCCCCACTCAGCTCCCTGTGACCCCCACTAAGCTCCCTGTGGCCCCCACTCAGCTCCCTGTGACCCCCACTCAGCTCCCTGTGGCCCCCACTCAGCTCCCTGTGACCCCCACTCAGCTCCCTGTGACCCCCACTCAGCTCCATGTGGCCCCCACTCAGCTCCCTGTGGCCCCCACTCAGCTCCCTGTGACCCCCACTCAGCTCCCTGTGGCCCCCACTCAGCTCCCCCACTCAGCTCCCTGTGGCCCCCACTCAGCTCCATGTGGCCCCCACTCAGCTCCCTGTGGCCCCCACTCAGCTCCCCCACTCAGCTCCCTGTGGCCCCCACTCAGCTCCCCCACTCAGCTCCCTGTGACCCCCACTCAGCTCCCTGTGACCCCCACTCAGCTCCCTGTGGCCCCCACTCAGCTCCCTGTGACCCCCACTCAGCTCAATGTGGCCCCCACTCAGCTCCCTGTGACCCCCACTCAGCTCGCTGTGGCCCCCACTCAGCTCCCTGTGCAACCCAGTCTCACATCAAATTGTGACATAGTCACGTTTGTCCACAATGCAAAACGTTACAATCTCACAATTTGGCCCTGAAAATTGTGAGATGCTCACGTTTTTTCCCGCAATTCTTTTCTATGGGTCTGACGAAGGGTCATGTGACTGCTTGCTGCAGGCTTCTCAAAATGAAAACATGGCGGCTATTCCTTTTATTTTCCGTGGAAAATGCATTATTTTAAGATAGTTTGGACAGAAAAAAACATTTTGATGACATTTTTAGCGAGAAATATATATAACACTTTCACATTATCCATTCAGTTATTGGAAATGATCTTTGGTTTGGTTTGTTTTTACGCTGAATTTCACTTCACGGCATTAAATTGTGACAGTGTCACATTTTGTACGTTATGCTGGTTGATTAGGACGCTGCCAAAAACGAAAACAAGCGGTGTGTTTATTTTTGTATTGTTGCATTGTGTAATTTTTTGAGTTGTTAAATCATTTATGTAACTCTTGGTGATTACTGCTAGTTACTGAGATGTCTTCCCCGGCCTTTCATTAGTTGACGCGCTTCGCTCCCTTGTTAACAAGTTGCATTTCAATGATCCACAAGTCGCTCGTTGTCAATGCAAACAACCGCATTTATTTCCATGAACGTGCTTTTACCGCAATCATTTGTTGAGCTCATCCATACACCAGTCAGCGCACAGCGATCTAAAAACTTTATTCCTGCCCACAACAAGATCCCCCTTGTCTTTCTTTAGCCCGTGGAAGCGTCCATAGCAACCACCATAGCAACGGTGGGAAACGTAACAATTCCACTCCGAGACGTGAAAGATTCATCGTCATAACAAACCAGAGATCATACACAAGAACTGAACGAATATTGTGAAATTAAAATGTATATTTTTTTGGTGTCGCTGTAATGCCTGGCTGAGGCTTTGCTGCTGTCCGCTTTCTGACCGTGGTCGGCAAAACACGGGAGAACTACGTGCAGAACCTGCTGCACCTTTCTTCTTCGGTGGTGTCTGTGTAAAACAATGTCCAACCTGCAAACAGCACACCTAGCGCCATGAAGCACAAAATGCAGGTGTAAATCAATGACATCTTACAATTACAATGTCCTGTCTTTTAACTAATAAAGACACATATATAAAGAACTTTACATAAGTTTGTTTGTTTGTTTTATTAAGATCCCCTATCAGCTTTTGCAAAGCAGCAGCTATTCTTCCTGGAGTCTTCATAATTTCATTTGTGACAACACCAAAAAGCAACATGTACACAAAATACATACAAATCAAATTACAAAATACATAAACAATGCATACAAAAATACACGTATACAATACAAATAACATACATATACAAAACCTGTACTAACCAAAAGCATACAACACATAATACTCCCACCTTGAATTATAAAAATAAACTTTTCTTCTTCAAAGATACCATGACCTAACAGTAATAATTAAAGAATAATCTACCTCAGAAACCAACCATAACATGAATCACATAAACAGTGACATTACAGTCACTACATTTAAGTTTAAGATTTAATTGAATGAATTATTGTATTTTACAAATTTCTATTCCCAAGCAACCCACTAAACTAATAACTAAAATTTGTGCTACATAATGCTCTTTTAGTTTTATTTTAAAGTTTTCAATATTCCCCGTTTTTGAGAAAATCCGGATGTTATCACTCGCTCCCGACAAAAGCATCATTTTTTTTAATATTTTGGATTTCGATTAATTAGACAATGAACAAATTGACGTAATTTCCTGGTGGGTGTGTTTATGCAGCCTATTAAACACTTTTTTCCCATGAAATAAAGTACAATCCATACATCATGGTTCAGTGTACATTGTTTGTTTTGTTCACTGACATAGTGCAATAAAGTTTTGTTTTTTAAACCATCCAGTACCGTAATGAATATTGAACGAATATGGCATCTCGTTTACATCTCTAATTAAGGAGCAAGAAATTTACTGACGTTGATTTATGATTCAAGACAAGCAGAGGACACACTGTGTGCCCCTTTAATGTCCAAAAGGCCAATTAAGGTCAAAATCTCACAGATTCTTTGACCAATTTGGACCAACCTGCACATGTTTCATATTGGGTCCTAAACCAATACTGGTGTACGTTTTCAGACCACCAGGACCTACAACGGCAAAATAGGAGCAAAGAAGACACTGGAACAGGGGCCTTTGTTAAAATGAATGAGAAACAGTGTGAGAACATCAATCAAAGTGCACCAAAGAGCATAAAGTCATAGAACAGGGTGTGCTGAATGCTCTGGGAGCAAGTCTGCAGTGAAAACACCTTTGAAGGGGTCAAGGGTCACTAAATCTGAAGACTTCAAATGAAGGAGACATTTTGTGCAACATATCAAGTATCATAAAAGTCATTCCCAGTGGAATTCAAGTCTGATATTGTGTGGGACTATTCAGAGCAGTCACATGAAGCACTGTATCTGTTTTCAAGGGTCTAGGCCCACGGGAACCTGCTTTTTTCAGCAGTGAGGCCTACTAGTAGTGATGAAGCCTGAGGCCTTCAAACGTGTAAAAATCATTCCTGCTCGGTCATTTTTGGGTCTAGTGACACCAAATCGGACACACTCCTACTCGACCACCCCCTGACCTTGCATATTTTTTTTTCAGAGAGTTAGCTTAAAAGGGGCCCGAGCACGGCCCTGTTTCTGACTCTACGGTTAACCCTTTCATGTCCAAATGCTTCAAAACGAGCTAAAAAGCTTCAATGTCCAAAAATGTGACATTTTGACCCTGCGCCAGGGGTCACAGGAAGGTCATAGAGACACCAAACCACCACAGTTCAGCTCCAAATATAGCCTAGTATAACATACTAAAAGATCAGCCCCAGGGTCCCAGTAGAAAAATCTGACCAAGTGTTCATGTTGGAAAATCAGGTCTTGTTAGACTCATTGACCCTGAGAGCCTTCTGCCAGTGGAATTAGACCCTCACCCTCATTTTTTACCCGAACGGGACGAAATTTTAACCACAAGTACTAGGGCCCCTGTGAGTCGTATACACAATATCAGCTCCTAGGTCAACAGGGGGCCAGATGGTACCATGTTGAAGTTTGGAAGTGTGTCCCTTTAATGTCCAAAAGGCCAATTAAGGTCAAAATCTCACAGATTCTTTGACCGATTTGGACCAACCTGCACATGCTTGATATTGGGTCCTAAAGAAATACTGGTGTACGGTTTCAGACCACCAGGACCTACAACGGCATTCCTTCTTCAGGGCCCCTGGAGGTCTGAAACATGCATGAGCATTCACATTAGCCTCTATATCTAGAACTTGTGCAGTTTGGTCCAAATTGGTTAAGGAATGTGTGAGATTTTGACCTTTTTAGCTCGTTTTGAAGCATTTGGACATGAAAGGGTTAACCGTAGAGTCAGAAACAGGGCCGTGCTCGGGCCCCTTTTGAGTTAACTCTCTGAAAAAAAATATGCAAGGTCAGGGGGTGGTCTAGTAGAAGCGTGTACGATTTGGTGTCACTAGACCCAAAAATGACCGAGCAGGAATGATTTTTACACGTTTGAAGGCCTCAGGCTTCATCACTACTAGTAGGCCTCACTGCTGAAAAAAGCAGGTTCCCGTGGGCCTAGACCCTTGAAAACAGATACAGTGCTTCATGTGACTGCTCTGAATAGTCCCACACAATATCAGACTTGAATTCCACTGGGAATGACTTTTATGATACTTGATATGTTGCACAAAATGTCTCCTTCATTTGAAGTCTTCAGATTTAGTGACCCTTGACCCCTTCAAAGGTGTTTTCACTGCAGACTTGCTCCCAGAGCATTCAGCACACCCTGTTCTATGACTTTATGCTCTTTGGTGCACTTTGATTGATGTTCTCACACTGTTTCTCATTCATTTTAACAAAGGCCCCTGTTCCAGTGTCTTCTTTGCTCCTATTTTGCCGTTGTAGGTCCTGGTGGTCTGAAAACGTACACCAGTATTGGTTTAGGACCCAATATGAAACATGTGCAGATTGGTCCAAATTGGTCAAAGAATCTGTGAGATTTTGACCTTAATTGGCCTTTTGGACATTAAAGGGACACACAGTGTGTCCTCTGCTTGTCTTGAATCATAAATCAACGTCAGTAAATTTCTTGCTCCTTAATTAGAGATGTAAACGAGATGCCATATTCGTTCAATATTCATTACGGTACTGGATGGTTTAAAAAACAAAACTTTATTGCACTATGTCAGTGAACAAAACAAACAATGTACACTGAACCATGATGTATGGATTGTACTTTATTTCATGGGGAAAAAAGTGTTTAATAGGCTGCATAAACACACCCACCAGGAAATTACGTCAATTTGTTCATTGTCTAATTAATCGAAATCCAAAATATTAAAAAAAATGATGCTTTTGTCGGGAGCGAGTGATAACATCCGGATTTTCTCAAAAACGGGGAATATTGAAAACTTTAAAATAAAACTAAAAGAGCATTATGTAGCACAAAATTTTAGTTATTAGTTTAGTGGGTTGCTTGGGAATAGAAATTTGTAAAATACAATAATTCATTCAATTAAATCTTAAACTTAAATGTAGTGACTGTAATGTCACTGTTTATGTGATTCATGTTATGGTTGGTTTCTGAGGTAGATTATTCTTTAATTATTACTGTTAGGTCATGGTATCTTTGAAGAAGAAAAGTTTATTTTTATAATTCAAGGTGGGAGTATTATGTGTTGTATGCTTTTGGTTAGTACAGGTTTGTATATGTATGTTATTTGTATTGTATACGTGTATTTTTGTATGCATTGTTTATGTATTTTGTAATTTGATTTGTATGTATTTTGTGTACATGTTGCTTTTTGGTGTTGTCACAAATGAAATTATGAAGACTCCAGGAAGAATAGCTGCTGCTTTGCAAAAGCTAATAGGGGATCTTAATAAAACAAACAAACAAACAAACAAACTGATGTAAAGTTCTTTATATATGTGTCTTTATTAGTTAAAAGACAGGACATTGTAATTGTAAGATGTCATTGATTTACACCTGCATTTTGTGCTTCATGGCGCTAGGTGTGCTGTTTGCAGGTTGGACATTGTTTTACACAGACACCACCGAAGAAGAAAGGTGCAGCAGGTTCTGCACGTAGTTCTCCCGTGTTTTGCCGACCACGGTCGGAAAGCGGACAGCAGCAAAGCCTCAGGCATTACAGCGACACCAAAAAATATACATTTTAATTTCACAATATTCGTTCAGTTCTTGTGTGTGATCTCTGGTTTGTTATTACGATGAATCTTTCACGTCTCGGAGTGGAATTGTTACGTTTCCCACCGTTGCTATGGTGGTTGCTATGGACGCTTCCACGGGCTAAAGAAAGACGGGGATCTTGTTGTGGGCAGGAATAAAGTTTTTAGATCGCTGTGCGCTGACTGGTGCATGGATGAGCTCAACAAATGATTGCGGTAAAAGCACGTTCATGGAAATAAATACGGTTGTTTGCATTGACAACGAGCGACTTGTGGATCATTGAAATGCAACTTGTTAACAAGGGAGCGAAGCGCGTCAACTAATGAAAGGCCGGGGAAGACATCTCAATAACTAGCAGTAATCACCAAGAGTTACATAAATGATTTAACAACTCAAAAAATTACACAATGCAACAATACAAAAATAAACACACCGCTTGTTTTCGTCTGTGGCAGCGTCCTAATCAACCAACATAACGCACAAAATGTGACACTGTCACAATTTAATGCCGTGAAGTGAAATTCAGCGTAAAAACAAACCAAACCAAAGATCATTTCCAATAACTGAATGGATAATGTGAAAGTGTTATATATATTTCTCGCTAAAAATGTCATCAAATGTTTTTTTCTGTCCAAACTATCTTAAAATAATGCATTTTCCACGGAAAATAAAAGGAATAGCCGCCATGTTTTCATTTTGAGAAGCCTGCAGCAAGCAGTCACATGACCCTTCGTCAGACCCATAGAAAAGAATTGCGGGAAAAAACGTGAGCATCTCACAATTTTCAGGGCCAAATTGTGAGATTGTAACGTTTTGCATTGTGGACAAACGTGACTATGTCACAATTTGATGTGAGACTGGGTTGCCTGGATCCCAGACAGGGCATGTTGAGCACCACACAATTTGACAGAGGCTTGCGTCGGGCATTGATGGCAAAATTGAAGCCCCAGCAGTCCCTGGGCTGTTAGAGCGACCCTTTTGCTCTCTCTCATACCGTGTCAGAAATATGGAGCATCCTTGGCACTTAAAAAGCAGAATGTGTCGAGCTGTCAGTCTTCACCCCTGCAGTGTCTGGTTTTGTGTGTCTCTTTCTCTGTGTGAACATTAGGGGGCTTTAGGAGCAGGGCGCCTGCTGGCCTCAGTGGACAAAAAAGCCACATTTTGGCAACTCTGGTGCCTGATGAGTTGTGTGGAAAAGCAAGCTCTTGCTGAGAGAGAAAAATAGGGAGAAAATAATGGAGGGAGGAAGGTTTGGAGGAGCATACATGGCTGCTAATCTCCTCCACATGGAGGAAATGGCTTTTCCATGTAAAATGTGTTTTTCCTCGTGTGTCTCTCCTGTACTGATGATGATGAATCTCAGCACGTTCACTCTTTCTTCTCTCTATCCCCTCTTTGTCTTTGCCTCTTCCTTTCTGTAGCTCCGGGGCACAAACAGCAAGCAGACACCAGGAGGGAACACACTCATCCTTTCAGATCTCTGCTTTTTTAAGCAGCTCTTTCTTATTTTCAGTCTGCTTTCCTTTCCATTTCTTTCCTTTTGGTAGGGTATTTTAGGGTATCACCGCAGATTTCAATTTGACCGTCAAACTTAATATAAATTCCAATTGCTTGACAATCTTAGACCATTATATATGGGTGAATTTCACTATAATGCTCAAGTAAGCCCTATAAAAAAGCTTATTTTCTGCTGTTGTATCCAGTTCAGCAATAATCTGTGTCACTGGTTTATGAGTGCTCTTTCCTCCTCCACTTGCTCCTGAAGGGCCATAATTTGCATGACATGAAATTTCACTGATGTTGAGTTACCGTATCTCTCTAAATGCTGACACAGCCACTGGCACATCACATACGACAACGTCCAATGATTTAAAACTGCATCACCTCTCAGTACCTGCCTGTTTTCTAAATTAATAAGTAGCGTTTTCCCCTTATAGACAACCAAAGACAGAATTTAGAAGCACTATGACTAAAATGAAGGCTCCAAAGGAGAAACTTAATCCAAAACAATTGAATTTGCTTGTGAACTTTCTCAGTTTTGTACTTATGGGCGATATCTATCTGCATATCTGCATCATGACTTCACATGGAATAAAAACTGTTAGAGGAATTTAAAAATCCGTTTGTGGGACTTTACAAATATGGAAAATAATACAGGACGATTCGTGAAAAATGAAAAATCTGTCAAAACACAGCTGTAACAGTAATTAGATGATACAGGATGACCTATAATACTACTAATCAGTGTTCTAGTGGCTCATCTTCACAATCTAGCTCTGAAAAACAGACAGACAAGTGCTTCAGACCTCAGACAAGGATTATCAGAGGGAGCAGCTCCAACATTGTGAAAGACATTGCTTAGTGTTAACCTTTATAGATGGCATCCAGGAGGGAAAAAAGTAACCTTTTTACTCCTTGGCACTGAACTGCAAGTTTAAATTTATCTAAAATGCATGAAAAGAAGCCTGATGAAAATTAGGAACATGTTTTTGGTCAGACAAGACCAAGACAAATTCATTCCACTCAGATGGGGTCCATCAAATTTGGCATGAACCTGGTTGGGACTACAATGGTGAATACATAGTCCTGACAGTGAAGCACAGAGGTATCAGGGTGCATGAGTGCAAAAGCTCTCGGGGAGATGACATTTATAGATGGCACATGAAAGCCTGTGGATATATCAAAATACTGACTGACAAGATTCCCAGTCTGCAGAAGTTATGCAGAAGAGGAATATTCCAGCATGATAACCATCCAAAGCACACTGCCAAGAACCACACAAGTGTTTCAAAAAAAGAAAAAAAGAAAAGAAAAAATTGAAAACCATGACCTGGCCAAGTATGCTGCATGACTTGAATTAAAGAGAAAACCGATGCAGTATTTCAAAGCCCCTCTGGCACAGAGTTTGCTGAAAAAAAGTGACAGAACATCTCTGCAGAAATTTGGTATCCTTTGTGCCGCAAAGGATGGAGTCCATCAATAAAAATGAACTTGGACATTTGAAGTATTGATAAAAATACCAGTAATGGAAGTTGCGCTGAGTTTAGTTGGATTAAGTTTCCACTGGCAAATCTGTATTTTTATAACAGTAAATCTAAACTGTATTTTACAAAATAGCAGGTGATACAAATTTGAATCATTTGACATTTAAGTGATGTGCACAGGGTTGTACTGTGTAAAGAAAAAAAAAAAACAAGCTTCTAAATTCTGCTGGGATTCTTTAGAGCATTACCAGTATAAATCTGCAGCCGGGCAGTTTTGCAAGTGCTTTTACAGTGCTACATTTACCGACACGAGAACACAGAAAGCAAATTATTCATAAATACTGGCTTTTATTTAATTTCCTTTCATCCCCTTTGCAGTTAATGAACTACCCAGAAGCTCAGTTCAAACTGCTGGGCCTCTCTTGTGTCCCGGCATGAAGCACCAGGCAGGCACTTAAAACGTCTCTCTAACATTTCTTATGAAGCCGCTGAGATCAGACAGTTTGCAGCCTGACTCTGCTGCCAGAGATACTGTATCTCAATCCGCTCACAGTCGTCCAGCCTGGCTCTGGGAGGAAGAATGAAGGAGCTTTAACATTGCAGTAACAGTCATCATCAATATATACCGGCTGTGCACATAAACACACACACACTCACACACATGCTCAGTTTTCAGTTCCCGCCTTTGAAGTCAGCGCTGAACTCCACCACTCGGGGAGCCCCCTGTAGCATCTTTGGCGAATGCATTATCATGCTGCAGTTGTCATGTGTTTATTTTTATTCCGGTGCTGCTCCACACTCTGCACCCCGGGGGACCTGGGAACCCATTTGTAGCATCGGTGACTTGAGAGCTGCCTTGAGCGCTTTTAATTAGGTGAAGTGAGTGACTGTAAGATAAGAGCGTGTGCTTTCCCTCCTTTTAGCTCATGGTTTCCTCATATTTCATAACCTTTTATGCTGCTAATAAGAAAGCTTCCCAAAATATTTCTGACTGCTGCCATACAAGCTTTTTGTAATTAGTTTGCTTTAAAAGGTGTTTACAGTTGAATGCATCCCCCTACATGCCAATAAATAACATTTGCTGTCATTGCGTTGCTGCAGAAAATGCAGCGTCGAAGCTCTAATTGTGAGAAAACACAGTCAGTGATTTATTGTCATTTTCACGAACATGGAGCACCCATTAATAAGTGTCGCTTACAATTTTATGCATGGATTTCTTAATGTTTTTCATGTGACATGCAGCTTATATAGGCTTATGTTTAGACAGGAATTACAGGGAAACACACCAAACATGAAACTGATAGAGAAAAACACGGTGTTTTTGTCAAACATGTACAATTGAGACATGCAAACAATGAGTCAATTTGCTGATTCCAAGCATTCAGTTTGGTTCAGATTTGTCACTTTCATAACCTTTGTTTGCACAATTGTTCAAATTCATTTCAGCAAAAATGCCTGTAAGCGCACAAATAGTCGCTATTTCTGCTCCAAAGTTCAGCACTGATTCAGACTTTTCACAATCTAGTAATATTGTTCATTTTGCCGCAAGTCCTCTGACACATTCGTACAAAACTATCCATACAAGTGCTGCACACAAGGATAATAGCTCAGCAGTCTGCTGTTCACAACCGAGTTATCAGATTCTGATACTATTTGTGAGGCGTTCGCTGTCTTTTAATAAGTTTTTAACAAGAGAATAATATACAATGACTCACAACAGAGCAGACAGTGGTGCTGTTCAGTGGCTACTGTGACAATAGTGATTCAGTACAGTCAGTTCATTCTGAATCGTTTTTGTTAAAGATTTGTGTGTGCATGTAGTGAACCCTTCCAGAAGAAAAGCTGTCTATTTTTCTTTCCATATGGTGTCTTGTAAGGACTCGAGAATGATTTTATTGTATTTTTCCAAGAAGGAAGTAGTTTACATGGTTGAACTTCACCAAATCTTAATCATAGAGGTGGCATTTTTTGTTTTTCTATTCTTTAAAATAGCAACATGAATTTCTGATAGACAATGTTGCTCTGAAAATGGGATCACTAGATCATGAAAGACTCATATGGCTCCCTTTAGAGGCCAAAAACAACTGTTTTAGTTGAATTTTTCTATGATTCTGTATGTAAGAGCCTGGTTTCTCAAGAGCCAGATGTTACATAAAGGTATAAATTAGGGCACCAAGTAATGATAATTTAGTCTGTCAGTTAATCTGTAAATTATTTTTTCAAATGATGAATTACTTGTTTGGCAAAAATCCACATGAATTCACTTCACTGTCGTACAGGAGGAAAGAAACCAGACGGTATTCTGATTTATGAAGCTGGTATCAGACAATTTAGACTTTCTTTATTTGACCACTAATTGAATAATCGCTGCAGTTGCGGTAAAATCGTGCTCCACTTTGACCAATGATGTTTCTGTATGTTTGGTTCAGTGCCTTGTTTAAGAAGTTAAGTGAATATTTTTTATAGATTTTGACAACATATGTTGGGTTGTGGGCTCAGCTCGCCTCACACCTTGAAGATCTCCGGTTCGAGTCCCTGTCTTCCTAATGTTTCTCTGTGGAGTTTGCATGATCACCACTGGCTTTCTCCCACAGTCCAAAAACATGCTGAGGTTAACTGGTGATTCTGAATTATCTGTAGGTGAACCTTGCCTTCACTCTGAGTCGGCTGGGATAGACCCCTGTGACCTTACAGAGGATTAAGTGTCGTAGATAACGGATGGATTTTTAACATGAACTAATTATTGAATAATAATTATGATTTTTTTCCTAACTATACTCATGATTATTGCTTAGTGATGAATATTAATATTCTAAATATCATACAATTAAAATCTTTGCTTTCCCTGGAGTTTTGTACCAGATTTTTTTCTTGGCCAGGTGCAGTGACGTCCTGGTTGCCAGGCAACATCACAGTGACCACAACAGCTTCTGAAGCTTGTTTATAAGTTCAAACATGGATATACAAAATGGGTACTGAAAAATGTGAATTAGAGATATTTACAAGTGCTGGAAGCCAAATTAAACCTTTGGACAGAGCTTGTGTTTCCTTCTGTTTCCAGTTTGTCTGCTCATCTAAGGTAACCGTGTGTTGACTTCATAGTTAATGTACACACATAAAAGCATTATATACTGTTTGTCCTCTAATTTTTGGTTAGAAGAAACAATATTGCGATTACTCCTTTAATGAAGAAGCATTTTGATCTGACACACGTCTTGGTCAGGCTTTGTCAGCGGAGTAATGAGCACAACAAAGGTGTTCGCCAAGGTGGAAAATTTGTTTGCATGTATTATCTCTATTCTGGTTTTAATTCAGAACATTGGCAAACATGTCATAGCAACGGGGGCCGCGTGCTTCTTTGTGTGTGTGGTCTGCATGTTATCTCTGTATTCATGAAGGTCTCCGCTGTGTTTCCTTCCAATGACACATCAGGTGGATTATGGACTCCAGCTGTCCCACAGGTACCAATGTGAGAGTCTGTCTATCTGCGTTAGCGCCGACTGACGACAGATTCGAGTTGTTTACCTGCTCGCCACCTAGAACAAGCAAGGAACGGCTCCAGGCCTTGAACAGAAACAAGAGGGAGGACAACATGAATCAATAAGATGTCACAGTATTATTTATCCATTATGTAGGATTATTAAGCTTGAAAAACTATGACCACCCAGCAGTCTCTTCGTTGGCTGTGTTATTGGTGGAGTGGGCGATGGAATTCGGATATTCTTAAAGAAATATGCTCAGTTACTGTCACACATGTGCTTCATCCCACCGTGGTGTGGCCTGATTTCCCCACACACTTATCCAGAAGTCATCATCTGTCACACAGCGGCACGCCTGACTAATTTAATTTCATGAGCTGTTAAATGTCCTGAGAGAAACGGTGACAAAACTCCAGATTCAGAAGAATATACAATGGGATTACCTGAGGTATCATTGGAGTTTATCATCTCTGTTGTACCGCAGTTCAGTCATATTAAAAATCATGCTGCCTGATGATCTAATCTGACTCCTGATGTTGTCAGATGAACAGATTTAAAACAAATTTAATGATAACTAACAAAGCAGAGACAGATAGACATGTTTATTTTCTAAATTTTGCAGCTGTAAAATCAGATGAACACTGAATATATGATGACTGCAGGCACATTACTGTCAGGAATCGCTGCTTTTTTTTTTATTGTAAGTGACTCTTTACTGACAGTCCCCTTCATACTTGTAGTTTTGCATTCTGAGCCCACATCACTCCCAAACAATTCCCAAAGCATGCCGCAGGTTTTTAAACTGAATGTTCACCTCTCCCTTCATTTCACTGCAGAATGAAAATAAACTGGCATGAGACTTGCATCCCTGTTGAGATCCATTTCCGTCAAAGTGACATTCTTCTCTTCCTTATTTGATTTTTTTCTCCCCAAAGTTACATCACTGCTGTGGAGCAGAGACTTTAACACTCTTCCTTTGTTGTGGCTCCAGTAGTGGGGAAAATTTGACATTGAGGATCAAAAAGAGAGAAAGTGGACGTATTTACCGTACTCCTCATTCACTCCAGTGATTCTCAGTAGCTGATGCACAGACAACAGATGTTTTCAAAAGCCATATCTTCTTGAAATCTCCAGAAATGACGGATAATGGTTCAATGACAGTTGACGGCAAATTAAATGAATCAAGTGGCTGCATTGAAGGTGCATAAAATCTTCATGAGAAGACATGCTTGAGCTTTATCGGGTAAAACATGTGACTTAGAACGTGCCTGTTGGATATTCAAACACCTTCACCCTTTTCCAGCATTGGAATTGCAGATTCTGTCTCCAGCAGTAAACTAACAATCTGTCAAGCACGGCGCTGTCACACTGCGATTGTCTATGCATGCAGGATTTGTTTCATGCTTTTTAAAATCCATTTTTCAAGGAGATGCTGACCAGAAGTGTGTGCAATTACCTCTGTATTTGAACAATTATTTCATCCGAGCTCCTCTTTATGACTTGCCATGATTTTCTGAGTGCGTCTGTTCTGAGAAACTGCGAGCACTTGTGCCTTGAGAAGTGTTCAGGGTGCAGAGTTGCAGAGATTTTGTGTCATTTGAGCTGCCACTTGAGGACTGATCTGCATCAGAACAGGAGGAAAGAAAACAGCTCCAACACAGGCTGGAATATTTTACAAAAGGAAAAAAACATCACAAACAGAACAATACCAAAGCCTTCCTAGATTAATCCGTCCAATGATATTCTTCAGGTTATTTACCCTTACTCGAGCTTCATCTTTTTGGTGTGAATGAACAAGACACATAAATTGGTTTTTATCGCCCGCTTTTTGGTGGAACATCATTGAAAATTGGGTGTCTTCTTAGCAGCCTGATCAGTAGATGAAAATTTCCGTTGCGTTGGCGCTGAGTCTTCACCTCAGGGAGGTAGAATAGTTCTTGCATAAAATTATGCTACGTATCAGAGAAGATGACAATGTGCTTTAATCTGGCCTTTGCCTTCAGCACCTTATCTTTTCACGCAAGCATACACACACCACATTCACACTTACATTCACATCATCTACAGTCTCTTCTACTACACTCACATATGCTTATTGCTCACACGCATCACACATTTAGTGTTCACACACACACACACACTACACACTCATCCCAACATGCCAGTTAGATCTTACTTTCCACGGAGTGCATTATCGAACGGGGTGTGGGGGGGGGGGGAGGGGATCATGGATGTTACTGTCAAATCCATTTGCTCGTTATACCACTGTAGTTTTCAATTGGGATTGAGCAGGTAATGAGGAAGCGCCAGGCTGATATGCGGTATTGTTTCACCAAAACTATCTAGCTAACAACAAATTTGGGAGTCTATTGAGTTACATATGTTTGTATAGGCTCTTCTGACTAGCGTTACATAAGTCACTGAAATAATGTAAACATACATTCAACAATACCTGGATTGCCGTGCATCTTAGTGGCTCTGTTGTTTAGGATATTGGTGTCGGACACCATGCACTGACCCACAAAACATGTGACCTAGTTCGTGAAACCTGTGAATACCTCACAGAGAGAGGTGGATGGGAAGAGGCAGGAGGTGGCGGGAGCAGGGAGAAGGCGTCCAAGAGTAAAAGGTGGAGATGTGTGTTCTTTCGGAGAATGATCAGATGAAGCCACAGATTGAAGACAGTGCATGGAAAGATACAAGGCAGAAGTTTTTGGTTGTGTTCCTTGTTGTCTGGAGACAGTCCACGCCAACTGTGATGTGCACGGTGGAGAGAAGGGTGGCTTTTTCAGGTAGCCTGACAGCAAGCGAGATGTAATTGCGGCTATGCGGTTACTGGGATGAACTGACGTTGGTCTCCTAGCTGGCTATCTAAGTTCCTTATCTGCACGAGAAATAATGCAGAGAAATTTCGTTGTAGTCGGCTTTTCGGTCCAGGGTTGATGACGCTTTATCTGCTCATGAAAGTGGAGATCCACTTTATTTTACGTGTCAGCGGCCCTGAAAGGAAGTCGCTGGCATGTTAAAACTGTGGGCAACCTCGCTGGCGCGTAAATTTCTGCCATATTGGAGGAACCTTGGGTCTGCTCTTCCATCAGAAATGCAAAGACTTACATCAGTGTGTGTAAGTTGAAATGTGTATGTTGTGGTTGTGTATGATGTTATTTATATGTGTATGTAAGATAAAGGCATGCAAATACAGGTGAGGGCATCCTTTTTCCTGTTTTTTTTACCCACTTACTAGCACACTTAAGACTTGAACAAAGCTGTTTAAAAAATTCTTTACTCCTCATTTGGTCTATCATCTAGGTGTGCAGGTTGTCTTATTAAATGCTCTAATATCGTGAACGAAACATTTGCATATTTGAACAACTAGCGTGCTGGTAGCTATTTTCATTTAAGCAACAGCAACAGAGCAGAGAGCTACGGTAATGTATTATGACCTGGTTGTATTGGAATTAGTTCAGCAAGGATGATCAATTGTTCTCACTTTGCTGGGCTAGTTATCCGTAACACTTATTAACATCGAGAGGGGTTTGTCTTAAGATAGGCTAATTGGACTCATTTACATGCAAGGGGAGGGATTAGTCTGGTAGATTTTTCTGTGTATTTTATCTCTTGTACAAGACATGTCAGCATTCTGTGTAAATGTCATTCATTGTTGGGTCGGGACTGTGCGATGGGCATGTCAAACATCGAAGATCTGAATTCACATGTTTGATTAAACACAGATCCGCACACAAAACTTCCTTCGGTCATTGAAAGCTAAACAGGCAGAAACCAAACACTCCATTCAGGACATTTTAATTTTTGGTTCGATCCTGCCTGTTTTGCTGGTTTCATTGTTGGACTGGCGTTGGAGTAGCTTGGTCTGGTGTGCCCTTGTGTCACATGAATAAGTTGCATGAAGGATCAGGGCAGTGCTGGTGAATATGAATTTATGTAGTTTATGATAAGTTATGATAAATTCTTTGACTGCTTGTCCGTCATCCAGTCATCACATCGACCAAACTTTCAGAGATCCTCACATGAAGGGCCACTTTCCGACACACTAGGTAAATATTAACCGTACTGATTAACACTTATAGAAATGAGGGCTCAGAGAAATCAATATTCAGCTTGTGACTTACAACAAACAAAATTCAGCCACAGTTCACGGATTTGAACAGATGACGAAAGTGAAACATGGCTAGGTAGAGGGGTCGCATAGATGTCAGTAGCACAGGTGTTCTCTGTGTTTTGCCTTAATTGTATAACTAGAGGTCTAGCAGTGAGGACAGGCTTTTGTTCATCAGTCTTATCACAACACGGGCGTCTTCATCACCTACCATTAAAAATATAGTTCTGAAGTAGCTCATGATTGGAAATGCCGGCCCTTCTCAGTAGGCAGCTTAGTACCAATAGCTTTGATCTGTTCTCCTTGCACTTATGTGTGCCCGATCTGTATGGAGTGGAGTTATTACAGTACATAGTTGTCAGATGACATTCCGACATGATAGAAACAGCACACGCCAAATGGAACCAGCGTAGACTAGACATAAGAATAAAGAGGTGTTATGGAACCTTAGAAAAAGTGGAGGGTTCTGCTCTTAAATTTCATGAGTAAAAATTTTCTCGTAGACTGAAAAGAAGACAGGTCTCATACTGCTATTCTTGAGGCCTGGCATGCTCGCGGGACAAGTTGCGGTTGGTCTTTTTAAATCTATTTTTACTAGAACAGGTTGGCAGAGAGAGAGCAAAGCAAAGACATGTGGGCGTATAACAAGGATAACTGTGCGATATGACAATCATGAAGCTAGAGAAGAAAGGTGGATTAAGAGAGGGCACTGATTTCATTTTTCTCGTCTCGCGGAATTAACATATTTAGAGCGTCACGTGTAGAAACACTGTATCATTTACCAGATCTCGTGGTCAGAGAATAAGTCTTTTAGGCAGCGATAACTTGAGGGTGGAAATGCGGTATGAAGTAGTATGAGTACAGGCGCTCACGATGTGCTCAGAGGCAATGACATTTGATTCAACCTTCACTGGGTCTTCCTGAGAGCTCTTAATAGTTCTCATCTATGGATTACAAGCCAGATGCACCTTCTTGTCTCACTCTTGGCAGAAGTTGAGTCCTCACGTAGTTAGACTTCGCTCCTTTCTGCATTCAGCTCATAGCCTAACTGGTGGTAGACTGCCGTATGTGAGTATTGCTTTATTCAGCTGTACGGATGAGTGAGTGAGCTGCACAGAAATGATGGCACCTGCAGAAAGGTCAGGAAGAGCACGGATGGTTGAGAGAAGTGGAGGCTACACACTCGCATGGAGCAAGGAATGCGCTAGAAAGAGACCATCTAGAGGAGGAAGGGATTTTTGAGTATTGTAAGATTTGTGGATCTGCATCACAAACAGATGAAGAAAAGTTACGATACCCTTGTACATCATGTCAGATCGGTCTCTCTCTACCTAGAGAGCTGCTTTGTCGTGTGTCTAACCTCGTTCGTAAGGACAGGATGTAGAAAACAAACAAACCCTGAGTCTCGCTATCTATTTCCTTTTCTACGCTTTTCTTGTGAAATAATAATCATTACAGGCCGTTTGGGACATAGAAATAACCAGGAACACACTTTTAATCATATTTATAAACGAATCTAGCAATATTCACTAAACCAAGCAGGAAAAGTGGGCAGGATGCGATATACTTGATATTTTTCATACTACATTGTAATACACCAGTAGAATACATCGAGATTACTTTGATGGATTAAGGGAGCATGATGGTAGAGGATTAGATATATGTGCTAGAGAGCAAAAGGACGCATTCGGAAGGAGTGTTCATGGGAAGCTGATCTCATCTGAATCATGGATTTACATCGGTCAGTAGGCCTCAACATAAAACACGTCATGTTTTCACGAAAGAGCAAAGACTGTGCTAGATGTAATCAATACGACAGGAAACCCACACATGACAGTAGACAACTGGCTTCCACATTGTTATGAGACGCTGTGATTGACAACAGTGCCAGATCGCAGGGCATAATTATAATTCAATACACGGGCCTGATTTCCTTGTTTTTGCACTCACTAAGTCTAGTCTTTTTGTTCTCCAGCAGTCCTGCGTGTCTTCAGCGTAACACTATTATTTTCATGCAGCTTCTGGAAAGGTTCCAACAGACATACATATCTCCGTATTGTATAGTTTATTAATCCAGTGTCAAACAAGGGAACATGGTTCTCATCGTACGCTCATCATGGGAGCTGAGACAGGACTTTGTGCTACAATACCCTTCACGAAGTGGAGAATTTATTTGAACTATCTTGTATGAAAAAATTGCAAAAACAGTAAACTGGAATGTACCTCTATTGTAGCAAGCGTTGATGGCACTACTTTTGTACTCGCGGAACTCCAATTACACATTTTGATCAGTTTCTAGAATGTACGGACTCTGAGAGTTCATAACGACTTCCACTGGGCTTCAAGATGATTTTGACACATATTTCTGCCACTAATGCACATGTCAAGCGTAGTCATAATGATAAAATAAGTCAAGCAATTTAGCATCTTGGCTGCTCATGATCACTCCATAATTACCTGCAAGCCGATGGAAAGCACACTGGTATAACAATATTCTTATATGCCAGTGGAACTGAAACAGTGGCAACAATGTGAATGAGGTTTCTTATACTTCAGATGGAAATATTACTTTTAATTCTGACCTTTGTCTGCTAACTAATGTTGTTCTTTAAGCATCTTTTTTGCTCTTGATTTGATTTAATAGCCCACAATTTTTTTTCAGTTTTGGTTATTATTAATGCCTCTCATCAACCATAAATCAGATTTTTTTCAGCGAAAAATCTACCAATGATACGTTCCACTTTTTTATTGCTAATCGCACATGTACACCATGTCCTCAGTTAATTAATCAAGATGTGACAAAGTAGACAGGCTTTTAGCAGTAAAGGAGACAGATATTTCTCAAGAGTTGAGTGGGAAACTCCAAAAAAGGAAACTAATAACAAGAAGAAAGCCGGCCTGGACTAATATTGATCAAGTGGACAAAAACATGCTTCGAAGTGAAATGTTAGGTTCTGCTTTGATAAAAAAATAAGCAACTGTTTGACATCACAAGATTGCTATTTAGGATTAAACACTTAATAATGTCCTCAGTTGTATGAGTTTTAGTTTCTCTGCTTTAAAATGAATCACCCAGGATGATTGTCGTCATAATAATTGTTCACATTAAATTTGCTAACTACAGATTGGTCTGTTCATTGTGCACCCCAAATGCATACCGATATGCACATCAGATAATGAAGCGCCTGTCGACTTTCACTACGCATAAATTTGAACAGACTCCAAGTAAGTCCAGTGTGTATGTATGATAAACTAGGACTTGTGCTTTCATAGGGCATATATTATCCTGTTGCAGATTATATAATTCGAACGTACCACCATAGAGTGGCTCTATTTTTATTTCGAGCTCCAGTATCGATTGATGGTGGAGATACTACCTTAAAATACGCAGGATGCTTGGAGCTGCCAGCTTTGGTGTATGTCTAGCCACAACACTTCTATACCCATTTTGACCAATAATCACCATTGCTGTCTTCTTTACATGGACATAAGTTGTTGACGAAAGCCATGGAGTGCGTTTCTCGCAGGCAATGGGGGTGTGGCATATTACGCAGGTTTGTAAGATTCAATATGCCTTATGGAGCTTAGGTTCAAGAAAATGTGTATGTAGATTTATCCTCATAAGTTCCTGGAGGTGAGGTATGTCCTCTATGCCTTAGGACTACCAAAAACTCACTTACTAAATTATAAAGAGACAAACTCGCTATAGCCATTAGTTAAGCTATCCTCAAGGACGGAAAGCCTGGGAGTTAACTTAAGCTACCAACTCTGGCTGTAGTGGATAGGCTCATGAGTAGATGTTAGGTCTATTAATGCTTACTGTATATGTGTTTTAAGAGCCACGAAAGTTAGTTTGAACTTTCCTCGTGTCGTGTATGACGGTAATTTAAACATTTCATGGCTGTCATAATCTTCTGTGTCTTTGAAAAAAAGAAAAAAAAGCGGGAATGTTCTTGGTCCTGTCTCAAATATTGATTGTGGCAACATTCTTGTATTGTATCTCCTCGTTTATTCCAAGAATTTGGGATATAATAACTTAACTTTTTGCAGACTTCTAAAACATCTGAAGTCTTTAATTAATTTTCTCAAAAAAAGATTTTGATTGAAATTGCCATAGAATTGACACACAACGTAAATGTTATTGTGTTCAGATTTATATCATTATTTATTTTTATGGAAACATCGACACATATTATATCCTTAGCACCATAACCTTACTTAAGAAATGTCATCGGTTTTGGCAAATGAGTAAGTTATTATTGAATGCAGTCTTCTCTCTGGACGAATACGTTTCTATATAGATATTTAATTGATCTTTCATCACATTGAATCGTGATAAGGTGACCAGTGAGCAGCCACACTTAAATGCTATCATTTTAGTATTTTATGCCCTGTTATGATTACCTGGAATGTTTTTCACCCATCCGCCATATCTATCATATGTGTGCCATTTTCTCTTTCACTCCTACCGTGTGGGCTGGCTGGTGTCTAAACCTTGCAACCCATATTCACATGGCATTTGCAGAATTAATGTTTGAGATGGTGTGTAGATTCCTTGCAGTAACAACTTTGTCGTGGATCAGGGGTATTTAAATACATATTTGTTGCGGTTGCATATCGGGTCTGTCGTACTTCTTAAAAGGGTACATCTACACTGATTGTAGTAGATTTTATGATGATCAGTTTTATTTGTCTGAAAGTCTAAATAGAATTATAATAAAGTGGAAGAGCGCATACAGAATTACGTGCAAAGAAGAACATGGGCATTATAATTTAGTAAAACAGTAATCAGTCTAGACTAGGAGTAGGATCTAAATTAGAAACTTGAGTAGACTGCACTAATAGTAATGGCAATAGCACATCATGGAAAGGTGCAGTAGGAATCTTGTACCTACATACTAGATTTGATGTTTGTATTCCGCCCAGGACACTGTTATGTTTCTCAAGTGTTCATCTTCCGCTAATTAAGGTAATAACTTCCTACCTTCCATTTTTGCATGAGTATTCTCTACACGTTCTTTGACGCCAAGTGTATAAACAATGTCCAGTTTATTCTGTTTCTTATAATGCCTTTTATATAAAATCCCCCTCACATTTTAATTAAAAATAAAAATAAAATAAAATTATCTGTTATTATGATCAATGGAAAATGTGTTACTACTCCAGAAACATTGAGTACTTGCCATATTATCCTCAAGTTAATCTAAGAGATGTAACACGTGCTCTTTGTCAGCACTTCATCTAACAGAAGATGGTTGAAATGTCGTAAGTCTTTAATTGTATATAAGAAGAATTGGGAATTATAAACAAGCAGCTATTATATACTTTCTTATCATTCAGCCCGTTAGCAAGAGGATAGATTCTCCTCCTTCCAGTACCTGGTGGATTCAGCTACCAACAACTGATTACTGGACGCCTGATGTGTCCTAAGCTAGAAAGAAAGCTCGCTGTGAAAGCGCTCAATAGAAACATGCTACAAAGATATAAAGGGCCTGTGTAGAAAACAGCTCCTCAGTTGTGACTGGCAGACACCTTATTTTAGCCGAGTATAACAAGCAAATAATTATCAGATCTTGACCTTCATATGTACGTCCCGTACTGCAATGCATTGTCTACATTGATGACGGTTGAGTAATGGAAATACATACAGAAATTCGTGAGGATTGTAGAAGTTGTCTGCATCATTTATATTCTCTGCTATCACATAAGCTCTGAATCAATTAAACTCTAAGAGAGGTAATGTCGTGGAAAGAGTCGATGGGCCTAGACTTGTTGTTGCGTTTGTTCAGTGGCGTGATGAAAGGAAACCCACCCAAACGCTTCAAAATATTGATTCTGATGGCCAGTAACGGTTTACTGATTGCATGACATTTTTGACTTTAAGCTCATCATTTCGACTTGTTAGCGAAACGTAATGCAATATCAGGCTGTGTGCCTACTTCGTGCCATTAAAATGTATATCTTTGGTGCTACTGCATTATCTTCAACTAAAATGTTCACCACTCTAATACACACCATCCACTATGCCAAATCGAACCACAAACGTTGTAACGCACACATACAACAGACGCACTCCAAAAAATGAGGGATGGAAAGACTCGCTGTACCACGGATGGGAGGTTTCTTACTGATTGTCAAATCTCGATGAAATTCTGCTTCGCGCTAGCTCCATGTCTCATACGGCTTGTCTACACTCGAAGTAAATACAAGCTTTGAAAGTTTTACTTTTATTATCCTCTACTCGGTGCTAGAGAACTGTATCTTGTAGTCGCTGTGTACTTTTGGCGACATTACCTGTCTGCGTCACGCTAGACCAATGATCAAACACAAAATCTGTATCGGCAAACACTATAAACATTACTTAAAATAGTCACTTCTCTTTTACACATACTCATAGATGCCATGCTACAAGTGGTATCTTTCCTGCTTCAAGAACACTCCTCAAGGACTTGCCCAGTTAATGAAATTTTTAACCTCACCTCCGAATGGGCACCAGGCCATTAGAGCAATGAACTATCTCACTGTATCATAACTCTCTCGAAGTGATCTATGGTAA
The DNA here is from genome assembly GCF_021347895.1 of Acanthochromis polyacanthus. Lineage (NCBI taxonomy): Eukaryota > Metazoa > Chordata > Actinopteri > Pomacentridae > Acanthochromis > Acanthochromis polyacanthus. Next base: position 5,960,760 of record NC_067136.1, read on the forward strand.
ACTCTCGTGAGAACTCTTAGTATTTACCTTGTACAGAGTGCACTATACATGCTCACCTAGAAAGCTACTGGATCATAGGTTCCTTTCTTCTTGCACCTCCGCGGTATATTATGTGTCTAAAATCAGAACCTTACTTGTAAGGTCATTAGATCAGGTAATTCTGCATGCGTTAAGCATGGTGTTTTAGCCCGATCTAGTTCACGATGGCTATTGTATAGATTCGCGAAGCAGACGGTCACAAAACATGATTAGAGCATGTTAATTGTTGAATAATCGAAGATCATCGGATGTGTGGGTGTGTCAATGTTGGAGCTAAGTGAGCATGCAGAGACGTTATAGATGCCGCATCGAGGCATTTAGTACAGTCCAGCCATTATATATGCGGGAGCGGTGAACGCCACATCTGCAACCCCAGCCGAGTGCTGTGAATATCAGAACAAACCTCATAGCATTCAACCGTCCCAACAAACAACACACCACAAGTCATTGTCGCATGACATACACAGAAAAAAACCTTATGTATCCACACAGTACACACTTGTGGTTCATGATGTTTCACAGGTTGAAGGCTCACAGATCTTACTATAATCCAGAGTATCTGGAAAACTGATTATGGCAAAAGATACTTTAAATAGATATAGCTACTTTTAAAATAGCTGTGAAATGCACCGTTGCATCACGCAAGAATCGCAATAAATTGTTTAAATACCTCTATGCGACCTGCATAGAATTGTAGAACATGTCAAACAACGTTATCGTATAGCTTTAAATGCCAGGTACGCTATAAATAGAGATTGCTTGGTATGTAGCAAAGTATGAGTAAAGTAAACAAATCCGACAAGCGTCTTAAAAATGCACCCTCTTAGGAAACAGTTTGATTCTCGAAATCTGTAGGGGGTACTTGTTTACTGAGTACCCATCAAATTCATGCCGAGTCTTGCACTTACCCGTGCGTTCGAGTATGGATGCAGTGCTTTTTAGGAAAATTTCACTGCCAACAGCCCTGACAAGCCCTTAGTACAACAGAGAGAGATACACATTAGATGAGTTGCCCTCTGATGAGGATCTTCTTTTACTTTCTCTGAAGCCTGGACTCTCTGGATCGGCTCAGTGGAGTCACACGCACAAACACTACTCTTGTAGTGCCTATCTCCACGCTAGCAATCTCTGTGCAGCTTTCGGACTTCTAGCATCCCCAGCATCTAGCGCTGGGGCGGCACTAAATGCGCAACACTTTATCTTCCCGATAGGGACTTACGTGAATAAGCCCAGCACCTGTTCATGTTTGTGTCTTAAATAGGACTATGCTTCACGTGACCCGGGTGTTGTGTTTTTATCTGCAGTAATGGATTGGTGGAGGCGATGCATGAGTGTGGATTGCCAGTCGCGGCGACGCAGATGGTGGAAGGCTGAAGGCAGGATCACAAAGGGGCGTGGTGAGACTACATTCTGACCTGGATGAGCATCGCTCGTGTATCCGCAGTGGACATATGGATCCTCACGAGCAAGAGTCGAGGAATGCGACCACAAGAGTGAGTACACAACACACACATCTGCACTTACACAAAGGTTACAAAGGGAACGACCACTTTCTTTTTGTTCTATCCAACATGTCCTGCTTTCTCTACATACATGAATCTGCTGAGGATTTATCAGTTCATACGTCGACACACTTCTGGTAGGGGGACAATTATACTGTTATATCACTGCTTGACATCATTTGCAGATTTTTCACATAACGCAGTTATAGCACAATAGTAAAAACCTCCAGCTGATTAACAACCACAATACATCGATTATTCTGTTGTATACTCCTCCTCTAAATACATAAACTGGAGTGACTTCCCATGAACCTAAGCTCCCTGCTGGTGGCCAGGAAAAAAGCTCAGATATTTTTCCGCCCGTCTGTTTAGTTTAGGTTTAGGACAGCAAGAACAAGCTTAGGAAATGATCAATGGTTTTGGTTAACATATAGATAGTTGTTTTTTGTCTGTGAATATAATGGCTCAATATTATTAAGATTGTGACCACACATACGGTAAGGTTTATGATTAATAGTAGCATTGAACGTTTGTTTAAAACAAGGAAATTAACAATTTTTTGTTTAAGACAAGATAGTGAGAAA